>NC_056614.1:12833045-13133045 GCF_018340385.1 Cyprinus carpio | reverse complement strand
GCTAGTTCATCACTGCACATCTTTAGTAAAACCTGACAGTACTATTTTAACGCCAAAAGACAGTTTGCGCTGTTAGTAAAACTGGCTCATAGTCTAAAAATATGCCACACAATTGGGGCATGTGGTCACAAAAGGTCAACCTGTGTTCAGCCGTATCTTTCTTTCCTGTGCAATAAAGGTAGAAATGTTCAATACAGCTTTTATTTTGTAGCTAAAATCTTCAGGTAGGTAGGTGGTATTGGTTCTCAATCACACTTTTAACAGCATAACACTACACTGATACCAACAAATTCCAATCGTTGTGGGGTTTTGTTGGGGTCAGTGTGTTAAGCCTGTTGTTTTTTGTTTGGGCAGAGTGAATCAGCCCATACACAGTGTCATAAAAGAATGATACAATCAATATTACGTTTTACCTTACATGTAAAAAAGTGACTCTGCTAGCTTTACAAAAAGAACTGAGGTAAGTGATTCAGACTGACTAGTCATACGGATCCTCACAAACCTTATAACCTTGTGCATTTACCACATACCTCAAGGTCACAAAATAAACTAGAGTCCGAACAAACCTGTGAGGCAGCAGCAAGCAGACAGGTATATGTGGCCTTCAGGTTCTGCAGTAATTATTCTGCCTCTCTAGGCTTCTTCGGTTGGTGACTTTGTAATGCAAATAAATGAAAGCTTTCAAAGATAAGACCATTACTCTCTGTACAAAATGCAGAAAGTTTTCCTCATGGCAATGTGAAGTTTTGAAGCTTTGACCAATATCATCAAGGGAAATTTCACTAGGAGACTCATTATTTCACTTCATCAGATTATCATATGCAGAAGCCCAGAAGGCAACTCTACTTTCAGCAGTGAAACAGTGTGTACCAGCCACGCAGTTATTCACCTTAAGCATTTCTGTAATTGGCTAATTAAAGGATGAGGTTTTGTAATGGTATTATCTTAAGAACCCACAGTCAGATCAGACTTTGATTAGACTTTAAATAACAAACCTATAACAGGAAATGTTCAGTTTAAAGAAGGGAATAGAATTTCTTATGTGGTTTTGCATGAAACGGCATAGTGATTATTCCTCAGAGTACTATTGACTTTACCCAAAAATGAAAGTTCTTCATTTACTCATGTCATTCAAAACCTGCATGCATTTCTTCCTTCTGTGAAACACACACACACACAAAAAATATATTTTTGTTTTAAACTTCACTAATTTTCATTATGTGGACAAAACAGTATTTCAAAATATCTTGTTTGTTTGCGTTCACCATATGCCCCACTACTGGGGGCATGTTGTCACCGAAAATTCAATACGTTTTCAGCTGTTTTTATTTATAGATAAAAACAATCAATAGCTTCTTTTGTAGCTAAGACTTCAAGGTAGGTGTCTGTATAGAAATTGATGTTCAAAAATAAAGGCAGGAGTGTGACAGCTAGCCCCAGTCTCCACTATTTACTTCCTAATTATTCCTTCTCAGAACATGGGGACAAATTCATCCTTTATCAGAAAGGATAAACACAGTCCAATCGAAATCCCGTTACCTTGTGTTTTACTGAACAAAGAGAGGGCCAATCAATCCCAGACGATGCAGTTTGTGAGACACTTTTTGTGACACGTCAGCCGCCAGTCTAGGAGAAATGATCACTCATGTTACCCTGAGGGCCACAATAAAAGGCAGGAAAGCTGGCTTTCTCTGTCAGACTCGCTGTGCTATTGAAGCACTTTCCTCCTCAGTTGACAGTTCGACACAATTGTACTAGCAAAATTTATCTGACCCCCATCTCTCCAGACAGTTTTTCCCACACATACACACACATTTACCCACCCACGATTTGAAGCCAAATAAAAGGGACAACAGCGCCCTCTAGAGCAGAGACCAGAAGTAGAGATCTGTTAAGAGCCATTAATGGTGCATTAACGTTTCCTGCTGGAGGAAATGATCTACTGTGCCTGCAGAGACACAACACCCACTACTGTTTTTCCGATGAACCTTCGGTCCCTTAAGATGAAAGGGGACCAGTATCTCAAGGGGTTTTGCCAGTTTTGTAATGTGTTAATGTGTCTTAATATCAGGATTGTATAAACAGCTTTAATCCCTATGCGGTGTGGAAGAGCACTTCTGTGGCAGCATACATTTCACACCCTCAGTGTTTCATTGTGACTGTAAATCCGGATCAGTGAGGATGTCTCACAGTAACTGGATTACAGAGATCTGGATTACATTTGTCCTCCACATGCTTAGCCTGGGTTTATTATTTACTTAGTACAAACGGGGGGTTCAAGAGGGAAATAGAAGCAACAAGAACCTTGGAGCCAGTGTAAGTCATATTAATACATTTCGGATCCCTTGTAAACACCAGCTTAACTGTGGCATCAAGCCAATATGGCTGCTAAAAGATTGCTTGTGTAAGGTCAGATATTACCAGGGAACTTTTGTTTCACTCTTTGCGGTTTTTAAATCAAAACTAATCCAGCTACTAATTTATTTGTAGATTTAAAGTTGTACTTGTAATGTAGATAATGTCATAATCTGATGACATTTTTTAACTGTATAAAACAGTCCCATACAGTATTGTAAAGTCTGATTCTAAGCACTTTCTTAATGTGAATTGTACAGTATATAAGGAAAATCCTGATGAAAGAGTGAATGAATTAATAATACTGTATACAGATACATGAGCAGTAAATACATGAAATGTTTAAATAAAAACTGAAATGTATAATTTATTATAGAAGTTAAAACTAATAATTTATAGTGTAGAGAAGTCATTTACAAAACTAATACTAAATGGGTGAAGTACAAATATGTTCAAGAAAATGCTAAATTTTCCTTTAAAATGTGTAATATAATTCATCATTCATGCGTAACTTTATTTTTTATATTTATTAATTTCAATAAAAAATTCATTTAAAAAAAAATAATAATTTTAATGTGTACTTATTTAAATGTAAATTAAAATTGATTCATTTAAAATTAATATTTAAATCAATTTAGTTTCTCGCTTATAAATTATTATTTGTATTGTTCAGTTATATAATTAATTATATAATTAATTGGGTTTTTTTTTATTATTATTATTATTATTATCTTGCTCCACTGCCCTGTTATTGCATGTGTGTAGTTTGCATCTTTTCTCTATCTCTTCTTTTTTCCGCTATGTTTTGTCACGTGTGGACAGCTCTACGCAGGAGAAGGATTCTCCAGCATACTGATGCATCTGAAGAGTCGCAAGGGTCACTCACAGGCGGACAGTAGAGTCCAGATCCTGGACAGCAAGCGATCTGGTTCAAAAGAGGCTATGTCATGCTGGAAGAACCATACCTGAACGGGTCAACACGGCTTGTCAGCTACTTACATTCTCTGTCTAACATCTCTAACCCAGCAGTTTCGCTTCAGTTCACACTCTGCAGCGGCTGTGACAGACAGGATCTATCCTGGGAAGATCCACGATTCACAACTTCACTTAAGTGACTTAAAGCAGTTAATGTGTGAAAAAAAATCTTCAAATAAAAAAACGAAACTGTCTCTACAGATAAACGGATGGAGAACCTAAGCAAGCAAGACTGCTGGAACTAGTGACGTCCCACTGGTGAAGCAATCATTCTGTTCAATGAATCAGTTACACCTGTTCACTTGTTCACGAATTGAATTGAATCAGCAAGAGCGGTTCTCCAGTCAACAACTGACTCACTGACTCTTTCATATGGGATTCCTTGTGAGCATTTGGAATAACTGAGTGAAAAGTAAGTTACTTGAATAGCAGAAATGTAACAAATAAAACGTAGCCTACTGCAAATTTATTATTTGATTGTGCGATGTTATATACTGTGCATGTGAAAATTTCCAGCCAGTTGGCAGGTTACATGAATATTATTTATGTTAATTAACATTATAAGCTACTTAGTTTCTAAATAAAATGTTTTATCCCTTACGAAAATTAAACATGGTTTTACCACAAATTTAAAAAGAACAAAAAAAAACATGGTTACCTATACTTTACAAAATTAAGCATGGTTTTGCTACACTAACCATGGTTTAACCATGGTATTTTTTAGTATAACTGTGGTTATACAGATGGTAATCAATACGCCAAAAAAATAATATTAATTAATTAAAAAAAACTATGGTTACTACACTTTTACTACAATAAAAGCATTATTATCAGAAACCAAAATAAATTTTCGTACGGGATTAGATAAATGGACGTAGAAAACTGAACTAGGAAACAATAAATTGCAACAAACATCTTATTAATACAAAAAGACATAGTACGATAAACATTAAAATGTAGCCTACCTGTTTGGTTTTAGCATGCCACGCAAAAATATGAACCGCGCGATTACGTAAAAGCGTCAAGACGCAAATTATCACAATATTTAACCGGTTCTTTGAAACTTGCTATTTAAAAGAGGTGCTTCTTGGAAATGAGTGGGACACTCATGTAGCCTTTGCATGCAACAAATGTGACAGACCTGTTGCGTATTTAATCCAGCAGATGGCAACAACATAGTAGCCTACGTCCCTTGAGATTGATGAACGTCAAACGCTTCTGACAGACGTGACCACGCCTCCACCGCGAGTTTGTGTCTGTTGTCAAGGAAGCGCGTCGATGGTTACCGTCATGGCGCAACTGTTTCAGCTGTAGTGAGCGACGATAAAGACTTACCTTTGCCTGCTTTCATTTAAAACTATGTCAAGATAGCATTCAGTCGGTTTTGGTCTAGGTGAATTTCGTATCAAACTACTGGAAGTTATAAAGTCATAGGTAGGCTAATAAGTGTTAGTAACTGGCTGGCCAGTCTTCATTTTGCTCTCATTCTTCAGTGCACCAATATTTTAGATGAGCAGATAACGTTATGTTATTGCGCGGCCGTTCCAACATCGATAAGATGCAGCTTTTCTTGTTCGGATGAGAAGTGTGGTGTGTGGAGACCTGTCATCAGCTTGTCATCCTGATCTTCGGGATGCCAGTCCTGGAGGACACACTTTACTACTCGTATCCTTTTCCTTGTCGGAATTACCAGCGTCTATTTATATGGAGGTCATAGTTTTACTAGTACTAGTAACGTTACTTAGTAAAATACTGTACTTTAGAGAAACATTTAGGCTTTATTTATTTTTCTTGCATAATGGAGATAGCTAACTAATGACCGAGTATAGGGGTGGTACTACACTGTGAAACATTATTATAATTTAAAAAAAAAAAGAAAAAAATATATATTTGTATGTATTGTAAAATGTAATTTATTACAGTGATGGCAATGCTGAATTTTCAGCAGCAATCTTTCTAATGATTTGAAGCTCAATTATTGGTGCTCACTTGGTAATAATGGTTCTTAATATTATCTAGAATTTCTTATTAATATTAATTCTTATTATATATAATGTTGAAATATTTGTGGAAACCCTTGGTAGATATATATATATATGTATATATATATATATATATATATATATAATATATATATATATATATATATATATATATATATATATATATAATCAGGATTCTTTGATTAATAGAAAGTTCATTGAAAGGCATTTATTTGAAATAGTTAAAAAAAAAACATTATAATTACATTTACTGTGACTTGATTTAATGCATACTTGCTGAATAAAAGTATTAATTTATTTTCTTCTTTTTTTAAATATATTGTACTTAACCCAAACTTTTGAATGGTAGTATATCCCAGTTTTACATTTAAAAATATTAAGCGGCAAAACTGTTTTCAACATTGATAAAAAAAATAAGAAATATTTCTTGAGCACCAAATCAACATATTAGAATGATTTCTGAAAGATTATGTGCCACTGAAGTAATGACTGCTGACAATTCAGCTTTGCCATCACAGGAATACATAACATTTTAAAATATAATAAAATAGGAAACAGCTATTTTAAATTGCAATAGTATCTCACAATATGACTTTTTACTGTATATGATCAAATAAATGCAGCCTTGGTGAGCATAAGAGACTTCTTTAAAAAACGTCATTATTACAAACTTTTGGCCACCACCTGTATATATTTACACATGTTCAATAATATCATATATGTTTAGATATTTCTTATATATATATATATATATATATATATATATATATATATATATATATATATATATATATATATATTGGTATATTTATGCTGTGCATATTATGAGATAATGTTTTATCCTATAATCATAATACCTTCCTTGACGTTCTATCACATTAGGAACATTAGATCAGATGTACATGAAGGGAATGAAGATGAAAGAGAAGTGTTGGTACAAGAACAGAGGTACTGTCGAACTCGGGCTCGCAAGCTTTCCCTGGAAACAAAACGCAGACGAAAGTAAGTGTCAAAAATAAATCAGGTTTTATATTTATTTCATTATTGTGTAGAAAATCTTTAAAAAACATTTATTTGTTTGAGAGAATTTTTTAGATCCTGTATCATTTTTGTTTACTTACTTACTTACTTACTTACTTAGGTTTTAAGCACTTTTAATCAACATTTTGGTTTCACTTTTTCATTTCAGATGCTGTCCAAATTTTTTTTTTTTTTTTATGCAAATATGTAATCTCTCCCTACTCTTAATTTAAAATTATGGAAACATTTGTGAGTCAATAGTCAATAATAGATCTTTTCTTACATTTTAGGCAAAAATGTAAATTCTTCACCAAATAACAATGAAAACACAAACTGAATAGATAATGTAATTTTTATGTGGGGCGGGGGGGGGGGGGGGTTGGGGGGGTTGTTTCTTTGCTGTCCATCCAAATTATACATTTATAAGCATGTCAACATCTATTTCCTTAAACATTTAATACATTGCAGCATGGATATTAAACTACAAAGCTCTAGGCTTTCAGTCTCTGGGGACTTGTTATTAGATGAGCTGGCAATAACAAGAAAAAACTAGCGTCAGCGTGTTCACCAAGGAGGCAACTACGCTAAAAGACTGCCGGGGAGGTGTCCCAGAGATCAGAAGCAATGCACAGCTGCTGAATCTAGTGTTGACAGTGAGTGTCAGATATACTAAGAACTGTCTCCATGCTGTTAATGACTCAGTCTGGGTTTTTGACCTGGTCAGTTCCTGTGCACATTGAAAGTGAAGCTACCCTACAGGGGACAGATACTGTTATACAATCCTTTATTTGTCAGCCAGGATTTACCAGCTTGAAATAGAAGCTCTAATCAGCAAGAGCAAAGGAACATTACTTTATAAAAGGCAGTGATGGTGAAGAAGACGAGTGCATCCCCCCACTGAGTTCAGAGAAGGCTGGGACACAGATCCGGAGCTATTTTTGTGGCGATTAAATAATTCCTGAAACATATCGAGTATATTACAGAATTTCATGACTATGTGCAAGAGTGTCATTGACAGGACACTCATTTTTGTCTTTATTCAGAAATAAATAAAAAATGCAAAGTTCATTCATACAGTATGAAAACAATTCTATGATGTGCATGCTTTTAATTTATGTATTAAAATAAATGTAAATATTTTAAAGTTAAAAATATCATAATATAAAGTTAAAAAATAATATAAACCTTTTGTTATAAATTCTTTTAAAAAGACTCACGTTATAGATGGGACCTGTGACTGTGTGTCAAGGTCAATAAGTTTCTTAAAATATTATTTTTTTAAATATTTATTTATTTATTTAATGTTTTTTTTTATGACAAAGCAAGGTAAGTTCAAGCTGCTACTATGGTAAATGATTTTGCATCAGTTTAGTTGCAACTCTAACTGACAGCTCATGGCATGCACCAGTTTCTGTGCCATTAACAAATTAATTTAGCTGAAATGCATCTGTTACAGAAGTCTCAGGTTTCTGCTGACCCTGGAAAGTAAACGTCTGAGATAACGCAATGAGCTGATATTGCAAATTAGATTAAAGTCTCATTTCCATTTTAAGTCAAGTGGTGTATTTGATATGCTGTACACGGCTGCCAAACTTCTCATCCATCCGTCTTAAAAAGAATGAATTATATCTTTAAGAGGACACAATGTGTGCAAAGCATTGTCTATCGGTCAAAGGTCACACATTTTTGTGCTGTCTGATTGTCTTTCTAGGGCTCTAGAGGAGAGAAGGAAACAGTGGGATGTTCGAGAGCAGAGACTGAGGGAGAATATTCTACAGCAGCGCCATCAGAGGGTCCAGGATGCCACAGAGAACTTCCAAAGAGCTCATCTCCCTCCTTCCCAGAGAAAAAGACCAGGTAAGTTCAGCAAAACAGCCTAATCCATGTGTCTACATGCTCTCTTTATCTCTTGAACTGTCTGTTAGTGGCTATTATTAGGTCAGTATGTGATGTAAACATCTCATCCTCTGTTTAAATAAAGTAATTTGTGTCCTTCAGCAGCTTTTAAGAGAAGAACACTCAACCTTGATGAAGCACTTCATCATATTCAGAGCAGTCCGCACTTATACACTCAACAATCTGCATTTTTGGCAAGTGGCTTCAACATTAGCAGGTACAACATTATTGCCATGGCAAAATATTACTGGTTGAAGATACATAACATATTGTAATAATGTTTTAGAACTTTAATTAATGAAGAGAAAATTGAATATCATATGGAAAATAAATGGTTTGCGTCATTTTGAAATGTTTGAATGTCATTTAATGTTATATATAATATCTTATTAATTAAAGTCACTACTTTAATGAAAATGTAGCTACTATTTTATTGTGTTTTTTTATTTTGAATAACATTTTGAAAAACATTACTTTTGGTTGTATTGTATAAGCAGCACTTCTACAATATTTAGATACAGTATTAGGGAAGCCAGATGAATCATTTTAAAAGAAAACTAAAAACTTCACTTATTTTAGCTTTTATTTAGCAATGACGTTTCTGAAGCATTCCATGCATTATGTTTTTCTTTTATTTTTATATTTTAATTTAACAATTTTTTATGCATTTAGTAATTTTCATCTTTAATTGTATGTTACATTAATTATGGTAATTATGGCTTTATGCTTGTTGTAATATTTTTAGCATTGAACACACTTTGAACTGCATTTCTTGTATAAAAGCTGCTATATAAATGTATATTCATTATTACTGTGGTTGCATTGAATCCCGTTTATTTCAGGAACTGCACTCCCTCCCCAAAGCCTTCAGGGGGCGCCCGTCACCTACGTGCCTTATCTGCAGCTGAGGCCTACACCAAACTCCTGCAGGAGAAGAGCCTGAGTAACTTCAAGAACAACCAGCTGCTCTTCCTCAGTGAGCAACAGGAGTCCCAGGCCGTTCTAAAAGAAAAAGTGCAGGCCGATCTACAGGTTAATGTGCATACTCATAAAACTAAATGTATAGTTAAACAATACCTGATGGTATTCATTTAAAAAGCTTTTTATAATAAAATGTTGCTGATGAGTTTAGTCCATCATCTGGAAGTTTATATAATGCAGAGTTGAGGCTTTTGTTTGTTTACAGTTACAAGATTGTAATTGTGATCCACTTCCTTGTACAAGTGATAGTTCACAGTGATTCACAAGGGCCGTGATTGTGTGTGTTGAAAGGCCTGTTGGCAAATTTGCTTAAGGAGTGTGTGAAGGTTTTAAGATCCAATTCCAAGTATTGGGGAAACAGAATGACATTGTAATTTTAGCCCAGGGCTCTTCCTGCCACAACATGCCGCAGCATCTTCTGAGCAAACGGAGGTGTTTTAAAGAGATGAGCTCATTCTGAAGCTTTAATCACACAAACGCATATTAAAACCACAGATACACATCCCCTTTCTCTATACCTCAAACAAACATTCTTTCACTCTCGCACACTTAGTTATGTCCTCTTACACACACCAGCTGGAATGTTACCTGCACTGGCTTGTAGCCAACACATCATTTCATACAGTGAACTGTGAACAGAACAGGACACAGAAGGTAATAACCCTATTTATAGGATAGGTTTTAGGCTAGGTATTCTTGGAAAAGTGTTCCATTCAGTGAACAAATGTAGTTAGAGTTATGGAATGCCCTTCATAGGAATATCTGTCACCATCATGCTCTATCTGCCTTTAGCTTTATTTCTAGATATTTAGTATGCTATTATATATTATGATTTTACTTGTCTTATTTTAAGGGTATTTGTGATACTCATGCTTTTTAAACAGATACATAAATACAGATTCTTAAGACTTGATCGTCTTACATAATTGTAGATCAGTGTTTGATTAAAAGGTCTGTAGTAGGTACTTTTTAAAGAAATTAATTTAAATTAAATAAATGACAGACATTTTAAAATGTTACAAAATATTTCAGTTTTAAATACATTTTGTTTATTTTAACTTTGTTCATCAAAGAATCCTGAATTTTATTTTTATACAAAATATTAACCGCATTCAGCATTGATACTAGTAAGAAATGTCTCTTGAGCAGCAAGTCAGCATGTAACAGAATAATTTCTGAAGGATCATGAGACTAAAAACTTCACAGGAATAAATCACATTTTAAAATATTTTAATATTTTAGTTTTACATTATATTTGATTAAATAAATGCAGCCTTGGTGAGCATAAGAGACTTCTTTCAAATACATTAAACTATAGCTATATCTTAGTAATGTATATGTATACTGATCTGTCCTTCTATTCATTGTTAAAAAAAATGTAGCTGAAACATTATAGAGTTAAAGATTAACTTCCTATGTTTATTTTCCATCCCTCTGCAGCATGCATGCAACATAATCTCAAAAAAGCACCCAGTCTTAGTGCATAAGTGCTCTAATGTTTTTTTTATATATATATTGATTTTCAGGAGTATCTTGATACCCCACATAGCGAGACAGAGAGTCTGTCTAGTCTGGACAGCTTAGAGAATATAGACACTCAGAAGACCCATGACACTACACCGGTTTGTTGCTCCCACCAGAGCACCACCTGTACCCAGTCTTTCTACCTCCCCGTGGATCCCCCTAAGCTCCAAGACCCCAAAAATCCTCCAGCACCATTCAGACAGTCCAACAACCTATGTTCACCATCTCACCCCTCCACTTCCGTAGCAAAGAGCTTCCTGGAGGAGTTCTTAAATCAAGAAAGCAAACTCAGTCTTAACTCACCCTCACCAAAGGATCGTGAGTCACCAGAAGAAAACAGGAGTCTCCGGAATTGCACGCAAGAAAGATTTGATAACTCAAAAGACCAATTGCAGACCTTCAACACCCATAATTGCCAAAAAGAGTTGACTCAGCAGGACTTAGCTACTAATTCAGAACATATGACTCATGATAATGATAGAAACGCTCAAGGGAACATTTTGAAAGACAAAGGATCTGTGGTTGCCCACTGCAAAACACAAGCCGTGCCAGATACCACACCCCTGGAATTCTCAAGTCTGACTAAAGACTTCAAGTCAGAATCCAAGCAGCAGACAAGAACCCTGGAGGAGAAATATGCTAAACATTTATCAGAAACACAGACGGCTCTTCCAGCCAGCAGATGCAAACACAGCAACAGTTCATTCGAAGCCTTTTCCTGCTCCTCTGCCCATCTTAGCATAACGTATCGGACTGACACGAGTTCCCCAAACATACAACCAAAAGAAGAACTGAGTTCTTCACAGTCACATAAATGCAAACCAGATGTATATGTTGCCACAGGGCTCAAGATAGAATCCAAACCGCTGAGCATGGAGGAGAGTATAAGCATAGATCCTAAAAATGAAACGGATGTCACCAAATTGGCAAAAGCTGGAATGCTGAATTCTTCTAAATGCACGGAGGAACCAAACAGAACATCTGCAGACCCCGTGACCCATTCTGCCCCTAACAACAATGTCAGATTCCTGAAAGGGATCCTTAAAAACCATTTAAAATCCAAATCAGGCAATGTCAAATTCACTTATACTCCTGGCCATTTGCTTTTCACCAAAGAAGTGGCCATATTAATCCGGGACAGTGTAGAGCTGGCCAGGACAAAACTCAATGAGCCAGAGCAGAATAGGACGGTTAAGAAGAAACTACGCTGGTTTGATGAGGTAGATGGAGTTGAGGGGGTGGACCGATTGTTTAGAGACCCCAGCAGGCATGCTAACCTGCTTCAACAAACCCATAAACAGCTCTCCGCAGATCACTCGAACCATGTGAATTTACTCACAGGGGTATCAAAGAACATCTCCAATAAGACCTCTGCTATCCCCGCTGGGCCCCAATCCACTAGACAGGCCTGGGCAGATGTAGGGCCCCAAGAAAGCCGTACACAGGAGCCCACCTCTCAAAGAAGAGCCCTCTGCACTGGGGGCCCACGGACTCCCCGGAGAGCGTGCTCAGCCAGAGTCGGCTCGTGTTCTGTTACCTCCCGGGCCAGGAAGGGCACTATCATCAGACCGCAATCTGCCAGGGAAGCGCAACATGTGGCCAAGACCCAAGGGAAGATTTTGGTGCCTCGACCCCCTCCAAAACCTGAAGCTGTGGAGTGTAACTTAGCTGAGGGTTCCGTGTACATCTCGAAGGCATCGTGCAATGAGGATGGTGTACAGAGCAGACCGGATCTGCAGGATCTGGCCTTTTGCAAAGACACTCCAGATAGCCAGGCAATAGTTCATCGGCCTACCCTCAGAACAGATGCTATCTGTGCTCCAGTGCCACCCTACTGTACCTTCACCCATGAGACAGGCATCTGTTCCCTCTCCCCTCCAGATGCCCTTGCAGACAATGCCAGACACAGGTGTGGAGATAACGGGATATGTTTGGACCGGACTCCAACAGATGAGGAGATCTCACTGCTGTGGCATGGAGTCCGAACTGCTCTCGCCAGTAAAGACGGTAAAGAATATCCCAAACTCTGTATTTCTGTCCTATCATATTTGTAAAATGATTCACCTGAGTGAGTTTAAAATCCCACTACACATTGGTGTATAAAATGTTAACTCTGTAAAGCCTGACATGTGAAGCCTGACACATTTTTTGTGATGAATAAATTATAATAAAAGCATGATTTATATCAGGGGTTTATTATAATTTATTGATCGAACAATGTGTTTTTGATTGCATTTACAATTACTGAATTAAATCTTTTTTTTAATGAAGGAACTTTTTGTGGTAGACAAATATAATAAACTTAACAGAATTCCAAAAATCATTCCACTGTAAATAAATCCACAAACATTTTTGTATAATATATATTAAAAATTGGAAAATGGTTGAAACTGTAATAATCAAGCAGGCCACATATGTCAAAAATACAAATATACATTATATACCCATTTTTGTAACACTTTATTTTAATTCTTACTATTAACTAGTTGCTTATTAGCATTTATAATACTACCATATTGGCTGTTTATTAGTACTTATTAGGCACATATTATTGCCTTTTTCTGCATGACCATATGTTAGATCCCTTAACCCAACCCAATACCTAAACTTAACAAATACCTTACTAACTATTAATAAGCAATCAATTTTATTTTATTGAGGAAATACTCTTAATTAATATTGAATATGTGTTTCATAATCTAAAGTGTTACCATAATTACTTAATATGTAAAATGCATTACAGTGATTATTTATATACTTCAAATACATATATTACACTGCATACAAGTATTTTCAACACAGTTTTTCTATAAATAATGTATGAAATATTAAATATGCATAGATTGTATACAAAAGTTTTTAGTATAGGGACCAATTCTCACTATTCTCATCTAGTTGCTATTAGCATGCCTATTATTAACATATTGATTTATTAGTTCTTATAAAGAACATATTCTGCATGACCATATTCTACATCCTTAAATCAACCCAATAACTGAACTTAACAACTACCTTACTAACTCTTAATAAGCAGCAAATTAGGAGTTTATTGAGGCAAAGGTCGTAAACAGTGGTTAACTTAATAGCAAGAATTGGACTTTAAAATAAAGTGTGTCTGATCATGTTAAGGGTGTAAAGGCTTTAGTAGGCATACATATGTTGTTATTGATAATATGTTGTAATTGTGTCACATTGTGCAGCATTTTCTATTACACTGTGTACTGAAAAATAACTTGTTGCACCATGTTTTAACAAGTTTGTACTAGTTACAGAAGTTATTTACTTCTCTATTTCTGAATTTTCCATTCTGCCTTGCATCTTTCAAATGTTGGGAATGATTGTTAACCTGCTGTGAAAAAAAGAAACATTTTCAGTAAGTGTCTTTCAACTGACAAAGCACATTCCGGCCACATATTACAAAACCAAAAATCAAGGAATCATCAGCTTCCCATGAACTTACACTGCACCTTGTCATATAGTCAAGAGTCGATTAAAAGAACTGGGCTCCCTTTGTGCATCTGCAAGTTCAGCGGCTTTGTTTGAGATTCTTGGGGGATATTTTTCTAGAGTCTTTGGAAAATGATTTTTTTTAGTGTTGGATCAATAGAATCTGTTTTCTTTGGCCCTCTGCACAGCACTGCACCACTTGGGATTACTACTCTGTTGAAATGGATCCATTTAATGATGGACTGTTGTTTCTCAGGGGTCAGTTATTTTTTGTAACATTTTAAGGACAGAGACCTAAAGAAAAGCATAACTGACTTTCATGCATTGGGACATTTTAATTAAACTGTCTTACGTCTTCTTCTTTTGTCTTTTTGTGTTTTTCTCTCTGAACTAACTTAGGTGACCCTCAAAGTTTTCTTGCTCACAATGGCCCGTTGTCTTCTTCGCCTCAAGTCTGTGCCAGTCTGTCCCATGTCACTATCAATGGTGATAGTCTGATCAGTGGTGTCAAAGGAGCCTCAAAAATGGGTGGATTTTTCTTGTCTTCCTCTAACAGTAAGAGTCTAAAGTTTTATGTAACCAATGATGTCAAACAGGCTCTTATAATACATTTATCTCCTAAAATACCAAAAGCCAGGACATTTGCCCTTGCTAGCAAAATATAAGTAATAAAAAAGTGAATAAAGACATTCACTAGAGTTATTTAGACTTTAATGCTAGAGCGTACATGTGAGCCCATACATCAAGACACCGTTTTTCAGATATTCATGGTGATTGGGTCAGTTACCTAAGGTGAAGGGGTTTCCTAATCACTGAAATGTGCTTCTTAGATATGAATGTACTTTTTAATCAGAGATTCTTCTGTAAACCAGTGAGAAGTCCAATAAGGAGACAGGCTATGGAGAGTAATATGGTGAAGAGCCGAGTTTCAGTGGAAAACAGCAGGAACCAAACAGCAGGAACAACACAGAGAAAGCCTAGTTTTCCTTATCAGGTAAACATGCACATATTCTAAAGATACTGTCCTAGAAAGCAAAGAAAACTAAGCTATTACTAGAGTTGACTTACAGTACAACTGGTTTATTTTGCATAGATGTATTCATAGCATCTAGTTCAGAGTGCTGTGCAAAAAAAGAAACATTTTCCATAGGTGTCTTTCAGCTGACACGGATATTTATATCATTTTGATAAATAAAACAATATAAATAAATACAAATAAACTTAATTAAAGCAGCCTCTTGGAAGTTTGCTAACCACTTATCTGGTGTGTAGTTAAAATAAAAAAAGTAAAGTTGATGATATACTTGCAAAGGTTTGTGTTCATGTTATGTTGCTTTGGCTTTTGAACATTTTGGAATATGTGTTCAATAACTGTTGACTTTGGGTTTAACAGGTCACTGTGCCAAAACCTCAATATCCAAATAAAAATGGTCATGCAGCTGACAGTGAAGGTAATTTATCATGTAAATGAATATCTGATATCCTGTTTTGTAGATAAGTGGGTCTCCTCTGCAGATTTTCAATAGGGCAAGAGCAAAGCATTTTTCTCATGTACAAACATACATTTATGTAAGGTGCTGCATGTTTTGTTTTTTTTAATTGCTAAACCAATATAATTTTTATACACAAAATTATAATTTTTTTTCCAAATATTGTCATTATTTACTTACCATCATTTCAGTCCCATGTGCTGTTATTCTTTCTTTCTTTCTTCCTTCTTTCAATGGGATAAAGAAGACATTTTTTGAGAAGATGTTATAAAGCTGTCAGGCTCCAAAAATAATCAAAAAGTACCATAAAAAAGTATCAATTATCCCATATTGCACACAATATAATTCACAGGGAGGGCAGGATTATCAGTGAATACTGATAGAAATTTCATTCTGTTTTTGCCCCAAAGTTATCATATGGTTTAAGAAAACTTGGAATGTGCACAATATGGACTTGTAAGATACTTAATTGTTGTTTTATTTTATTCTATTTTATTTATTTTTGTGTGTTTGGCACCCCCTAACCCCCCCATTATTTTGGCTCATTTTTACAAACTTAAACTACCATTACATTACAAACTTAAACTACCATTACTGACATTAAAAGTCAGTAAGACTTTTTAATGTTTTTGAAAGAAGTCTATTCTATAATACTGGAAAAATATAATACTGTGAAGTACTTTAAAATGTAATTTATTGCTGTGAGGGCAAAGATAATTTATTACGGTGGAAACCCTGATCATTTTTTTAAAGTATTCTTTGATTTATAGAAAGTTCAAAAGAACAGCATTTATTTGAAATAGAAATCTTTTATAACATAAATGTCTTTACTATCACTTTTGATCAATTAACTTGTTAAAAAAAAAACAGATTTTGATATGGTAGTGTGTGTTTTTAAATCAAACTGCTATAAGAAGCCAAATTGTTTAACACCCTTGATTTAAAGCATCAACATTGTTTTTTGTTCCCACTGTTACAGTCCCAGAGGTGTCAGACGGTGCTCATGAAGTAGAGGACTGTGCTCAGACCCATAAGATCTGCAACGATCCGATTGGTCCGTTGAGCCAGAGAATACAGTCACTCAGTGTCAGCGCTCTGTCACAAGAGGAGCAGAAGATCCTGCAGTCACTCGAGAGACTAAATCAACGCCTGCAATGTCAGTTTCAGTTTAAAATCATGCATATTTAATCCACACAGTCAAACGCTTATATGTTTATCACAGATTTGAGGCGAGGGCAGTACCTTTTCATTTTTTTACCCTATGTGTGCGTTTCTTGTTTTAATGTTTTTAAAGTATCAACAGCTGTGTTCCTGATCACTTCCACTTGATTTAACAGATGTGCAAGATACAGCTGGTGGCAACCCAGCAGTGAAGGGCATCTTTACTTTGGGTCCTGCATTTGTGAGTATTGCCCATGTGTTCAGAGGAAGTGATCTGTTCGCTTGAACTAATGTGACCTGCTCACAGCTCTGTCCCCTCTTTCTGTCTTCTCATCCTTGAAACCAGACCGGTGAGACTGTAGGTGTCACCGTGCGTAGGCGAGGAGCCTCTGCTGATAATCGCACCCGAACTCAACAGCGTTACTGACTACACCTCCCATGATCCACCACTCCCTCAAGCACCTTCTCTCAGCTGCACTTTGCAAGCCTTCAAACCTTAAGATTATATGCTCTATTTTGCTGAGACATAGTTAAATACTTTATCTGAGTGGTATTTAATTGTTGTTTAAAGGCATAGTTCACCCAAAAATGAACATTTGCAGAAAATGTACTCACCCCCTGGCCATCCAAAATGTAAATGAATGATTTTTTTCATTTGGACAGATTTGGAGAAACTTAGCATTGCGTAACTTGCTCACAAATGAATCCTCTACAGTGAATGGGTGCCGTCAGAATGAGAGTTCAAACAGCTGATGAAAACATCACAATAATCCACAATTTATCCACACGTCTCCAGTCCATCATTTATCATCTTGTGAAGTGGAAAGCAGTGTATTTGTAATTAACAAATCCATCATTAAGATCCATTAATCCATAATATTGCTTTTCCCAGTGAAAAGTTGTCTCTTCTGAATCAGGAGAGAAATATGCACAGATCAAGCATCGTTTATAAGTGAAAACAGTCCTAAACAGTTCTAAACAAATCTGAAAGATTTGGATGCAAGAAGATAACAGGAGGAAGTTTTTACTGGAGGAAGCATTATTATGGATTTTGGAGGCAACAGTTTAAAGTTCACAAGCCTTAATGATGGATTTGTTTCTTACAAAAAGGCAGCTTTTCACTTCACAAGATGATAATAGATTGACTAGAGTGTTATGGGTTATTGTGATTTTTTATTTATTGATTTTTTTCAGCTCTTTAGACTCTCATTCTAATGGCACCCATTCACTGCAGAGTAAAAATGTCTCTCAGTTTCTCTAAATCTGTTCCAATTAAGAAATCTTGAATGGCCTGAGGGTGAGTACATTTTCATTTTTGAGTGAACTATTCCTTTAATCAGGTGTAATATGTGTGAAATGATTCTGGCAATACACAATACTTAATGTTTGTGTAATAAAACATTTGAAAGAAAATGTATTTTACGTTCATGTGTTGTTTGCCTTCTAATTAGTTGGTATTTATTTTTTACCTTAAGATTCTAAATATATTTTCATAAGCATTGTATGTATACATACTGGTATTTTTATTCTAAACAATCTTGACTCTTGGAGAAAAATAAATTAATTTAAGAAAAAAAAAAGTTTTGTTTTGCTTTGTTTTCTTAGTGCCAAGACAGGATAAAGGGCTTTTTGTGTAACTTGACCTCAGTCAAGTGTCGGTTAAGCATAAAATTTACATTGTATGTGTGGCATAATCATGACAGGTTTTTCTGGGTGTGTATTATACGTTTGTATGTGTGTGCCTGTGACCTGTGTGAGTGATGTTTTCTGTTTGTGTGTGTGTAATCAGTGTATACATGCATGGGAAAGCTTATCTAGGTGTGTGACAGTGACATTTGAGTTACTATAAATTACTCCGGTGCATTAGAGACTCACCACACAGGCTTTGCAGGAAAACGAAGTCAAACTCCTGATGCTCTTGTGCCATTACCACCCTATAACTGTCATCATGTCATGTAACCCCTCTGTACAAAGCTGTCATTCTTTTACAAAACGTACTATTATGAGCAATCAATTGCTACATCAAGGAAGGCGATATACATTTTTAGTTTGCTAAAAGTTTGCTTTTTTGATTATTATTGCAGAATCTTACATATGTATTTTTTATTACCTTTATAAACCATTTTATAAAATGTATTTGTAATAGGTCTGCTATTCTCACAGTAAAAATGATCAAAAGTTTAATGATGTTCTCTCCCAGACTAGAATTATTGAAACAGGTGTCCCTCAAGGTTCTTCCTTAGGGCCTTTTCTTTTTTTTATTTTCCATTTTTATTGATCTTCCACAATTCTCAGACTGTTTTCTATATGCAGATGGCACAGTTGTTTACATCCAGCTATTATATCTAAGATTCTCACTTCAATTTGATTTTAATCTAGTTCAAACATGGTTTTTTCTAATTTACTTCTGCTGATAAAAACAAGTCTTATAGCATGCTTTTTGCATAGATCTGCACTCCTAAGCAAAATAATTCTCTTCATGTTAAATTTGTGGATGGTACACCTTAAAGAATTTTTAGGAGTTTAAATACCTAGGCTTTGGCTCGACTCCCAAACTTACCTTTAGAACTCATATAGATTGATAAATTGTAGTTTGTCATTAATTGTTTTTTACAAAACAAGATTAGATTAAAACAATATTACTCAACTATTATTTCCCATAATTGATTATGCGGATGTTTGTTTATCAGAACACAGCTGAAATCTTAAACCTTTGAATGTGATTTATAATAGTCTATAAGCAGATTTGTTTTGAGGTGTCCATTTAGAACATTGTTCAGTCATTGAATCTTGTCGTTTCCTAAATTCTTTACGGCAGTTTTTCACTGGTTGCATTTGTTTACAAATGCATTTTTTCAAACTATCCATCTTTTTGAAACTATTTGATTCCATACCAAACATCTTATAGCCTTTATTTTTCTTTTCTGTACCAAAGATATCCAAGGAAAGTGGGAGGATAGCATTTAAATTAAAGCCCCTTCGATTGGAATGCTTTACCTAGGTTCTTTTAGATCAATTTTCCTCCTTCTCGACCAGTTTAATATGTCTCTTTTAATTTTTCATGTTTGCAACTGTTTTCCTAATGTTTTTATATATTTGTCTATGAATAACTCTAATTGTTTGTTTAATTTCTAATGGTTGAATTGGAGACGAATGGGGTGGTTTTGTGGGATGTTTTATGTAGGCTATGTATGTATTTGATTTTTTGTTTTTTTTGTTTTTTTGAGGTCCTCTCGAAAACGAGTTTTTACATCCTCAAGGGGGTTTCCTCTTCCCAATAAATTTGACAAAAGTACAGGAAAAGTATCATTTCTATTTTTTCCATTTTTATTACAATTTCTATTTTTTCTGGTTTTTATTCTCTCTATTTAAAAAAAATCTATTTTATGTCTTTTATTTTCTATGTAAAATATATTATATATGTTTTAATTTTTAACATCCATTTTATTTATTTCTTCTATTTCTATAAATTCTATTTTCTATGTTTTATTGTTGATCATTTTTATTTATTCCTGTGATGGAAAAGCTGAATTTTCTCAAGTCTTCAGTGCCACATGATCCTTCAGAAATCATTCTAATATGCTGATTTGCTGCTCAAAAATATTTCTTATCAAAGTTAAACACATTTGTGCTGCTTTTTTGTGGAAACCATGATGCAGTTTTTTTAGGAGTCTGTGATGAGTAGAATAGAAAAACCATTTATTTGGGAAAAAAACATTATTAGTAACATTATAAACGTGTTTACTTTCACTTTTGATCATATTTGCATACTTGTTAAACAAAATTAATTAGTAAGATGAATTTCTTTCCAATATATTTTGTTTGTTAGTTTTTGTTGTTGTTGTTGTTGTTGTTTTGTTTTTTTTTTTTTTTTTTTGTAAAGTTGTAAAGCCACTACTGTGCTTAAATGAAACATAAAAATACATTATCTCTAAACCAATGCAACTATTTATTGTACTTTATAAATATATTTAGAGGCAAAAAAATCATAATTTACTAAATCACTAAACACAGAGACATTTTTAATAATAAATTATGTCTAAAAAAAAAAATCTTTAATTAATGACTGGTCTCCCGAATTAATCTGGTTTCTCCCAAGGCTTTATCTCTCTCTTACATGTGAATTATTATCAGCTGTTCTGATGGCACCCATTCACTGCAGACGATCCATTGATGAGCAAGTGATGTAATGCTAAATTTCTCCAAATCTGTTCCAATGAATCTACATCTCAGCTGGCTTGGGGTGTGATCAATTTTAAGCGAATTTGCATTTTTGGGTAAACAGTTCGTTTAAATGATCGTTGAAAAAAAAATTATTTCAATAATCCTGAATTTAATTACACATTGTACAGTGTAAATATTTTTAATGTTAATTTAAAAAAAAATCTTTAAAAACCTGAATAGACTACAAATTGTTGCAACATAAACAACTCTTTTATGAGATACATTGCTCATTATTATTATTACTATTTTCTAAAGGTAGAGTGCTAATGTGGACATCTGTACAGTTTGCTATTCTTCTGCACAGCTATAACTGCAGTTATCTCATATTTCCAGCCTACTATGTCTGTGATGGTTTAATTGCAATGTTTTGTTGCATAACATGAACATCTGTCAAGAGCTGACTGACTGATACTATTATAATGAAGACAAGGAAATTGCCATGCCCTTTCTTTTGTATGTATTCACTTCATACAAATGTAAAAAACTGATTTCAGAATGATAATGGAGCTCAAATGTGGCCGAGCAGCACCTCTAGATTACACTTAGGGACATAAAATAATGTAAATGTTTGCTCCAAAAACCAAGTATCAACCCAAAATCAATCTTGTCCCAAGTCATTTTAGGATTTTTAGTAATGAACCACACCCAAAGTAATAAATTGTTTTGTTTTTAGTTTACTCATCTCTAGTAGTCTCTTTTTATAATGTAGTTAATGACCCATTATTCATTTTATAAAAAAACAACAACAATGAAAAGAAGAACAACGTATAGTCATGTGAAGATAATGAAATACATGGTTCCATGTATATGCACTTATTAAAAACATTTGATATGACTGGGAACATTTTTTTTGTATATAAAGTGGAAACATAAAATCTGTCAGCAAAGGAAAACCTCCCCATGTCAAGTGGAAAGAGAAATTTAGGTGAGAAACTGATCTTTAGACAGTACCGTACAGACACACAATGAGTCGAAAACCTGTTCAGCAAGTGTGTTCTTGCAATACATTTCAATTTGTCACATTTCAAAGAGGGAAGGCAATCTCTGCCAAATTCTTCAAAGGTGTAGGGACCTCCTCCACCCGCTGCAACAAGCCAAGGCAAGCTGACCAGAGAAGAGACTGCACCCTTCCCAGAAAGACCTGAGAGAATGAACGCCGGCGAATCTTAAACCACACAGAGCATGAAGTTATCAAGGTGTTTCTCTTTCTCTTTTGCATAAGCATTGGTATCCTGTAAGCCTGCTATCCAAGTTAATAACTGAATTGGAAAACTGACTGTGATTAGCGTAACACATCAACCAGCGTTCTGTCGAAGAAAACTGAAAGCTGGGGTTCTTCCAAAAAAGTCACGTTTGTTACCAAACAACAAAAATTGCTCAAGTAGAATTGCTTTTTTATTTTATAAATGATGAAGGCACACTTATTACCTCTTTAAAAGTGCCTTATGGGTGGATTTTAAATATAAAGTCGCTTGTAAACTTTGCACAAATTTTATAATAAATAAATCATTTAATAAATAAAAATTATGCATACCTCAATGTTCTAGTTTTAATATTTTGTAGAGTCAACTTTTCCATCGATAGCAGCTTCAGTCTTTTACAATAACTTTGCAGACAGAACTTTGTTCACCAGAATATTCAGGTCAATGTGACTAAGCAAAGACATGAACATATTTTAGGTCATTTACTACCAAGCTTCAGTTTTATCTGTATTTACCAGTATTTCCTCATATTTTGCACCATCCATTCCTATCTGTTTACAGCAAGATGCTCAGACCCTGTCAACCACCACAGCAGAGACCTGCTGGTTTGAGTGCCACAGAATGGCAAGCTCCACCATAGCTCCATCTGAACACAAAATCACATTTTTATTCATATATATTTTTAACTTTTTGGGCAAATTTCAGGTGTACTTCCACAGTCATTTCTGCTTAATGGCTTTTCATGTGCAGCCTTACAAGCCAGTTTTGTGGGAGAACATTTTATTGTTTACTCCTTTGTATTTTCATCAGAATAATCATCATTCATTATTTGACGGCCAACCGTTTTAACGTTTTGTTTTTTGGGGGGGGTGGCTCCATGAAGCTTCCACTTCCTGAAGCTACGCTCAAACCCTATTTGTAACCTTTTCAAGTTAAGTCACCTTTATACAATACAGATCGTCTCCATGCAGCTTCACAAGAATAAACAGGACATTAACAGAAACCAGTGAAGCAAACTTAAGCAAATACAAGACACATTCAAATTCTGCTGTGAAGCAGTTCTAATCAGTGTTGATGTGGCAAAATTCATCACATTTGGAACAATGATGATTAAGCAATAAAGTAGTTCTATAGATGACAGCAGTATCATCATTCAGATCAATTACGTTTAAGTTTTGTTTTCACCTGATAGTGTCAGTGCGTCAAAACCAATAATATTACAGAATAAGTAAAAAAGTAATTTAAGTTTAAATGCTTTAATGATGGATTTGTTTCTTACAAACATGCAGCTTCTAACTTAAATAAGACGTTAACTGATGGACTGGAGTCATTTGGATTACTTATGGATTATTGTGATGTTTTTATCAGCTGTTTGGACTCTCATTCTGATGGCACCCATTCACTGCCGAGTATTCATTGGTGAGCAAGTGACGTAATGCTAAATTGCTCCATATCTGTTCCGATTAAACATATTCATTGAAATCTTGGATGTCCTGAGGGTGAGTACTATTTATTTAAGGTTGGTAAAGGAGTGTAAGAGAAAAAATATTATGTTTTTTTTTTAATAATTTGACAGTATAATTTTAAATAATGACCAAAATGAATTACGATTAATCAGTAAAATGTTTAATAACTAGATAGTTTCATCTGTCATTGACCTATAGAGGGCGCACAAACGCTCCCATTTCCATTCAGACGAGGATTATGGAAGCATTTCCACTGCTATCTTCATTACCCACATTATCACGGGGATTATTAACAAAACAAATAAGCTGTCTCATCTTAAAAGATGAAAGATAGGGAATTACCCCATTTATGACAGGTGATCTAAAAGATGGGAGGAGAATTTTAAAAACATTTACATTTTCAATATATTTTTTTTTATGTAGGGCCTACTGTTTCACAATCCTACACCACTGACAAATAATTTTGTTCAGTAACACTTACGTTTCTTGTTTAATACTGATGTCAACAATTGTCGCAGGCTCAAAGATAATTGTCACAGGCTCAACGATGTTGGGACATGTTGACTAAATGATGGAGTTACCCTCAGGACAGCTAAGTGGGTGGTCTCCCCCAGGGTTGGGCAGGGTAACCCCCAGAACAAACTTCAAATACTGCCTCAGTCATTTCAGGATATTTACCGCTCTTTAATGAGCTTACACACACACACACACACACACAGGAAAATCACATTAAGGAATATTTTCATAGACAGCAACTTATTTGGAGTATCATGTCAAGTCACAATTACTGTTGCGAACCTTCAAATACTGTGGTAAAATAAAAGAGACTGAAGGATTTTGCACTGAAAACTTGATCAGAATTTCACATTGTGGAGGAAACCAGGGAGAATTTTGTTTAAACATCGGTAACAGTGGATTTTTGCTCAATACCTATGTCACACAATTGGATATAATATTTCCATATCTGTCTGCTACAAAATAAAGCTGAATAAAATCTACCGTTTATCACTACACTGTATAAATTAATGTTAAATGCAAAAACAACCTACCCCTTTACACTACTGTAACTTGTTATAGTAATCATTGACATTTTAAAATGAGCTTTGGTAATCAAATTTAATTGTACAAAAATCATTGTAGTTATAGCCCTACCGTCATCTACCACCACTCTCATTTCACTTTCAAAATGAAAAAAAAAAAAAAAAAAGAGTCTTCAAAAGGTCACATTAGGAGGGTGATGGTCCAGTAATGATTTCACACCATTCACAAATGATGGTGTTACAACTAACAGCTCCCTGGTCTCCCCTGCATTCACTTCATGATCACTAGAGTTTAATACGGAGATAATTCAGAGCAGAATAAATAACAAGGCATTGACAAAAACACACACATAATGTGGTTAATTATATATGGCTTGTGTTAGGGCTGGATATTGGTTGGCTGGTTAAAAGAGAAAAGTACAAAGTAACTTTTTTTTAATCCATTCATCATGCCCTTACAGTTCCCGCAGAGGATTAAAAGGGGTTCATAATCAGTCACTCAATGTTAAATGTATGGGAAAAGAGCTGGGCTCAGTCTTGACAAAATGATTTCTCAATGGCCCGGGAAGGCTCATTTACATAACAATTATGGGAACTGCATGGAACTACTTTTCTGCAGCTTTCTACATAATGAAAGACAATTTATTTCTTTATTCATAAAGAAGCGAGTGCTTGAACTTCACTGGTGTGTTTTTGTATAATGAGATTTCTTCCGTGGTGAGTGACACTTCATGGCATAAATATGAATGAAAAATTGTGACACCATCTATAAAAACCCACAGATCAGCTTTGAATGACCACAATTTTTATAAAGTAAATAAATGTATTAGCTTGAAGTAAATTATAATATAGATATATACGACCCTAATAGATATTTAGACACTCTATTAATCATTCTTAAAACACTAATGCTTGAAATATAAATATTTATGGGCTCTATACATGGGGCCCCGCGCAGAAGAAAATCGTGTAGCTTTTAAAGGCTCTTGCTTAAGCCCCGCCTCTCTGAGTCAGCGGTCACATGACTCATAAAGTTTGATGTCCTGCCCAAACTTTCAGAAGTTGAGAGAAGAAAAAAAGTTGGTTAGGTTTGTGAGAGGCTGTGATTTTCAATGCGCAGTACAGTCATTGCCAATGTCTGCGTTAGAGGAGCCGTAAACTTTGGGGAAAGTCACACGGCCAGCGCTTTTAAAGAGTTCAGATACTTCAGAAGAAGTTTAAACGAGAAAGTTTAGTAGATATGCGCGTTTCCACATTTAGTGGGGTGTTCTCGGGAAGCAGAAAAACAGCGTTGCCTACTTTTTTCGCAAGGCTTGGATAATTAATAAAGCCGACGGACAGAAAACAGCTTTGAGCTGTTTGGATTTAATCTTTTGGCTTTTTATGGTTGCAGCCAATTTTCCCGTTTCCACCAATTCATCAGTCGGATAGAAAGAAGAGCTAGGTTTTATCTGGAGTCATGGATCCGAGCCAGCACAACCCTCCTGCCGGCCACCAGATCGTCCATGTTCGGGGAGACTCCGAGACCGATCTGGAGGCTCTTTTCAACGCTGTGATGAACCCGAAAAACACCATCACTCCCCCCTCCGTGCCGATGAGGATGAGAAAGCTGCCAGACTCATTCTTCAAGCCGCCAGAGCCAAAGTCCCACTCCAGACAAGTAAGAGGCCACCCCCACAGAAACCACAAACTATTTCCACAAAATTTCCCTGCGCCTGACACTGCAAATGGCGCGAGGGGCCACGACTTTTCAGCTTCTCCAGTCTCTGCTGATTATAACGTTTAGTGTGCAACTCTGGCAATGTAGATTTGTTATTGCATGAGCAGAAGACAGTAGCCTAAGCATTGCATTAGGGGAAAAAATACAGTGAAAAAAGGCTAAGTAAATAATAAAGTGCTTAAGCGGACGTATGTCCTTATGCAGAGTATAAAGAAAGATCATAATAATAATAATAATGTGTCAAACGTAATTTATAACAAACAGAAATTATAATAAAAATGAATAGAAATGTCATAACACAAAAGTTACAATTCATTAGAAATGTATTATTCTTAAACTCCTACCAACTATTGCACAGGAAAAATAGCTGAACTGAAAGTTACCGCTCGGAAAGTAACTAGTTACGCTGCAACAAATAAGCAAACAAACAAGTTTGATCAAATACAGAAGAAAAGAGTTGTGTCTCTCTTATATTCACCACTAGAACTAGTTGAAGTTGAAAAAGGGGTACCACTGTGGCCGTGCTAACGTAAAGTGATGGTAATACATGGTACTTTGTCATATCATTCTGTACTCTTTGTATTTTGATACTTTTAGTGGGTGCAAATGTCTTGACCGACAGTACAAAGTCATTCACTAGCTGCATGCACTCTCACAAGATAAGATTTATTTCCAGGGTTCATTTCAGCTGATGATAGATGAACATTAGCTACACTTCATCCAGCGCTTTTTTGTTGTTGTTGTTCTGTGTTATATAAAACATTTTGTTACTGTTTTACGAGGTGAAACCTTTCTAAACGATTCGGTTCATGAGTGAGCTATTGGAGTGATTTAGACTGAATCGCGAAAAGATTCAGACCATTTGCAAACCCGTTTATACAGTTCATTCAAAAGAACCGACTCAAACGAGTGAATCTCTAGCGATGCGGGGTAGCGCTAGTTGTGTTATTCTAAACAGCCGAAAGAAAACACAGACCTATACGACTTCATTCCTGAAATATGCTTTTCAGTGTTTTGTTCATTGCAACTGGCTTTCACTTTTAATGCTTTATCTTTTATTTTATATAAGAATGGCGATAAGCGGTTTATAAACAATATGAGGTTTATATTAATTAGTTTCCGGCACTTGTTCCATGAGCGAAGATACTTAAAATATGTCATCTTTTAAAGCTTAATTAAAAAAGAAAAGAAAGAAAGAATAAAAAGTTGTCAACAAAAGTAACCGTGTTTTCTCCTGTTTGGAATCAGATCTCGCGCATGCGCACGTTAAGTTCTGCTGAAAACTTGCCCCAGGACAGCCCGTTTCCAACTTAGCTCCTCCTAAAGTCTGCAGCCTAGGCCACATCCGTTTCTTAACTTTTTGTTATTATAAAAAGGAGCTGATAAAACTAATGAAAGCAACACTCAGTTATGATTCAAAAGGACAACAGTGTCCTTGTGTAAATTTAATCATTTGGGATTTACGTTTCCATGTATGGTGTTTTATCAGCGTCGGCGCTGTGGTGGGGCATTCGAGGGCCGTGCCCCCCCTAGCGGTCATTGATGCCCCTCCTACAGGCCATGGCGTGGCCCAAAAAAAATATCCCTTTTAGTTATTATTTTAATATTAAATGTTCAAAACTGTAACTTAAATTAATTCAAATAAAAAAGAATGGGGAAAATGCATAATTTTGGTTGTGCATGGCACGTTAATAGGCTTCGTCATGGTGAATGCTTATTGGTCGCCGCGGTAAACTTGTTACATTTGATTTGCAGCATGCGCGCAAAAAAATCCATTTCAAGTTGAAGAACATTTGTCCGTCTATATTATAGACAAATGTTAGCAGCTAATTTTAAAAATTTCTAAAAAAAAAAAAAAAGATTTTAGACCTCCGCAGCCTCGTCAATCAGTAGACTTAGATACGGCCACGACCACCAGTACCATGGTCTATGAGAGCCGAGCTGGCGCTTTTTCTGCAAATGCTAGCTCCGGACACCCGCCAAAAGATTTAATACGCAGACATTTGTGTGATGATGTCCAATTCGTTTTTGAAAGAAAAAAGCCTTACTTTTTCAGAAACATCTATACGAAAAACTTTGTCTAATGGGGACATTTTTTTTGCCGGTTTTTTCAAGAGCTTCAAACTGATTCAGTGTTTTATTTTTGTCGTCGTAATTTGTTGTAATTATTTAAGTATAAAAAATATATTGCTATTTATTGTAGGCCTATTTTATGTTTTTTTATTTAGCCTATATTTATATTATTATTTTCTGTCCTGTTCTGTTGTTTAGCTATGGTTCTGGGGCCGGGTTTCCCGATAACGATGTAGCCTAGCCTATCTTAGCTCTTAAAAGCGCTCTCTACATGCAAGGTTATAAACATTAGCCGCAATTCCTCGCGCGTTTCCCAGAAATGTAGGCTACTGAACTCGAACGCCGAGAATAGGCTACTACGTGCTACTTGAGTCGCTGTCCATTCGCAAAGTGCTGAACTAGGCTATACTAACCTTATATGGAATCGGAACGTTTTAACTAACAATCGTCATCTGTTGTGTATTAGTAATAAAGACAGGTAAAAATAAAAAATAAAAAAAATTATATAATGACATTCTTGTAATAATAAAAAACTCCATAGTCACGGGGAAGAAGAAGAGGCGGGAACCGGCGAACATTTAAATAAAACTTTAATAACCAAATAAAGATAAAACAGCGCGACAGCCCCTCACGGGGCGACTGCCTTCGACAAACACAAAATAAAGCCCAGGCCTGGTCCTCTCTCGTCCTTCACTGTCGTCGCTCCTCTTTTTGTATCCTCCCAATCTCCTCCGTGGGAATCGAGACCGTGAGTGGAGCAGGTGTCGCTCATTTCCCAATCACTCCACCGGCCTCACTCCGTTCCCACGGCTCGGCTCTCGGCCCCGCCCCCACTCGTCACAATTTTATATAGATAGATCATTGGAGCTAACATTCTAGGGTAGAATGTCATTCTATATAGATCATTGGAGCTAACTGACTCTTGCCGTATCCGGTCGGCAAAACAGCAAATTACAGCCCTGTCTTCTGTTCCTCTTTTAGATAAAAAACCCAAGTCTAAATCGTTCATTGTCTTCTATATAGATCTTTCAGATTTAGGTCTGGATTTCCATGCTACTATGATGTTGCCAATGCGTCTAAAAATATTTATCAAATGACAGTGCCCCCCCGCCGATGATCCAATGCCCCTCCAGTAGATCTGCTCTGACGCCGACTCTGTGTTTTATTCATGTCGGAAATACGTTATTATTATCCTATTATCCTTTGACTTTCCCTGTATTAACTGGAAAAGAAATTACTCATTTCCCATACAGAGTTCACATAGTTCACAAAGAATGATTTACAGTAACAATTTTTACAGGTGGAGGACTTGAGACTTATGGCATCGAGAAAACAGATTTGTTACATATGAGATGAAAGAAAACAAAAAGCATAAGAAACAATGCTTTAACAATTTCATTGTAAGATTAATCATAATTGATGAATGTATCCATGCATTGTAACCCTAGTTTCTCTCATCATTTCAGGAGAAGTACAAGAGGAAAACTTAGTACAAATATTTAGTATATGACCTTCACAATGGGGCATCTTTGAGTTACATAGGCTGAGAATCATATGTGTGCATTTATGTGACGTCATCCGTGTTTTGAATAATTAAGGTTTAGACATAAGGCTCTTTCCTATTTAAGAGACTTATTGCCTTTTTGCTTTAAATCTAATCCTAATCTAAATGTCTTCTTTATGCTAAAGATAATCCTCTATCCCTGTACAGGCCAGCACGGATGCAGGTACTGCTGGTACCCTCACGCCCCAGCACGTCAGGGCACACTCCTCACCCGCCTCCCTGCAGCTGGGTGCAGTTTCTCCTGGCACACTGAGCAGCATGGTTCCATCAAACGCCCCACCTCAGCACCTCCGCCAGTCTTCTTACGAAATACCTGATGATGTGCCGCTGCCCCCAGGCTGGGAGATGGCCAAGACCCCTTCAGGCCAGAGATACTTCCTAAAGTGAGTTGTTAACGTTGTCATGCGTGATATCACATTTATGTCAACATGGTTTTGTGCTCTTTGCATGTCTTTTAAATTGATAAGGCATTGTTGACCTTCAGAATGGGGTCAAGATTGCAGTGCTCACAGTCATTTTAGCTCACATTGTACACTACAGTCTTCTGGCTCATACCTGTCACTAACTGAAATTCCATTAAAGATAAAGTTTAGACTCCTGATTTTTCAACAGTATTGCAAGACACTGAGAGTGCACCATTTCTTGTTTGCGTTTGGGATCCCATAGAGCTTTTGGACCCAAAAATGGTGGTGTGTGACGTAAAGCTTGCAAGCTGATAGTTACATTAAGAAAATGACTTTGGTTTTTATTTAAATGTGCAGATGAAGGCTCTTTTTAATCAAAACTTCCAATAAGGAGTCTTTTTTTTCCAGCTGGTTTATATATTTTAGTCTTTGCTAGTGTGTTAGCCTGTGTGCCAAGGTTTCTTTCTCTGTGTGTGCGTGTGTGTGGGTACTTAGTGCTTCTGTGGATTGGGTTTCAGAGGGGAACAAAGGCCCAGTGTAGCAACATAGAACGAGTGGAGGACGGGCCGGCCTGGTAAACTCATCTGCCTGTCCACAGGACACAAGCTGCACACAGGAGGAGTTAAAAAGGCAGATTTAAGGAGTACATTGTGTCTTTTTGATAAGTCCTATTCAAGTTGTCACTATTTATTTAATAGCTGCTATATTAGGACTGAATTTTTGAATGCAAAGTTTCTGGGATGTCTGGAACAGTGACCCTCTGACCAATCGCTTCTAGACAAACATGATTAGCCTCCAATTTACTATGATAAAACAGAGAGCTTTTTAAAACAGATGTTTAGAAGAGGAACATCTGGAGAACATCTGCTTCATTTGGACCAGATCTCCAGGAACTGTGCAAAAGGGGTTTGAGGGACAGGAAGGGGAAAACGCCATTTGTGTAGACAACTCACAAGACCAAGGCTAATGTTTTGGAAATGTCGCAACTGCTAATGCATCCAACAATGAGGACGCCTAATCCTTAAGACTCGGCTCCAAATTTAGTCTGGTAGTTCTCGTTCTTCTTCAACGAAAAAAATGAAGGAAGTTTTAAGCAAACATAGAGACTGCTACCTTTTCGAGTGGCCTGTGTGTGGGCACCGTTTGATCTTCACCCCGTCTCTGTCACTGCTGAAATGCACAAATGAACATCTCTTGTCTGACAACCCCCTCCTTTTTAACTTCTCTTTGTTTGGGGTTTTAGAGAAATGCAGCCTCATTTTATTCAACGTCTTATTGTTGTCAAACCCTTGCTTTGTTTGTGAATATCTTTCCCACAGGAAGTTGGCATGGTTTGTCAACAATTCTTAATTTTTTGTAGTGAGCATATCACTAGCTTGGTTTCCATCACCCTGCTTTTATGCACATTTTGAAGTATCGCATCAGAATCGAGTGATGGAAACACTGAATTTGTGTGCACTCCTAAGTACGTGCCTGATTCAGGGCCAGTGAATCTCGAACATATTTTTGAGTGTTATGAGTATTGTTGGTTCTAAGACTTCTAAGACTAACTTAAAATGTGTCTCACATTTGGTTCCATTGGTTTGTACATTTTATGTAAACTCCAAAGATTCTGATTCATGTCAGATGAAACCGAAACCTGTTTTTAAGCATCATGAGCATTCTTTCCGAGAGATTTTGTTGAGTCAAAAATAGTCCAACTTAAAATATGACATTTTGTTCCATTTGCTTTGTAAGTCTTATGAAAACTCTTAAGAGCGAGTCTGATTCAGGTCAGATGAATCTGAAACCAGCCTAATTATACAGTGCTTCTTTTAGACCAACTAGCTGAGTTTTGCGGTTCCCTATGCTACATTGTCAAGTGCTGACAGCTTGATATCCATTGTTATTCTGGTCTAGTATAGATTAAAGGGATAGTTCACCCAAAAATGAAATTTCTTTCATCATTTGCTCACCCTCCACTTGTTCCAAACCTGTGTGAGTTTATTTATTCTGTTAAACACATAAGATATTTTGAAGAATGTTTGTAATCAAACAGTTGATGGTAGCCATTGACTTCAATAGTATTTTTTCTATACTATGGAAGTGATTTGGTAAATACAGAATAATTTACCAGATGCATAAAATGTCGACTAATTCCGATTCCTTACGACTCCCATTGCACATAAAAAGTGTAATTTGAATCTAGAAACACTGAAGGCTTCAGGAAGCTTGTCCTGGAAAACAAACACACTCCTATTTATAATCAGGCCCTCTTCAGATGAGGGGTGGTGAGAGGGCTGTGAGCCAACCTGTTTGAAACTATAACAAGCTCACATTTCTTTCTGCATGTGCACGACCCTCACACAAGTTGTTTTCTCCTAAGACCAGAGATTTCATTAGAGAGCATATCTGTTACCACTCATTTTGGTTGCAGATAAGCAGACGGAGGTTTGCGAAGTATCCCGATGGCTCTCGCTTTGGCCACATGTGATTGACACAGTTAAGGGAAGTCTGACAAGCAGCCTGGTTTCCGTTTCGGCATGAATGAAAGCACAGTTTGTGAATCTGCTCAGTAGAGATACAGTAGTGAGAGAGAGCATGAGCGGGTTGCTTTATTTATCCAGTGACACTCATGTGACCTGGTCAGATATAGACAAACAAACAAGACTCTGAACACACAGTGAAAGATCTATTAAAACTAGTTAGATTTAGGCTTTGAATGGTTACACTGTAACCTTTTTGTCCTGTGTTTAGTTCAGCCTTTGCTCAGGCCTCAGTGGTGTCCCGTGACACTTTGATAGCGGGAAGAAAATGACAGGAAACTTAAAGCTATCAGAAGTCGTAATTAATCTGCAACACCCAGTCATTTGAAGACTGTTTCAACGCCGCCTCAAAAGCCCAGGATTATAGGGAACTAGTTCTGTGGCGCTTCCAGATGCTAGTTGTGGATCTTCCTGAGAATGCAGGAAAATAAGTAAACTATAATTTGACTTAAAGTTGACTATAAGTTGGGTCAAAATTACACTAGCTGGAGAGAGAGAAGAAAGAACAAATGGATAATTTGCAATGGTGTATAAGTCCTATTTTATTATTACATTAAGAAGTAATGTAAAGTACTCCACAGCACAACAAATCCTTTAAATTTAGCTGGGCTTAGAACAGAACAAAATTATCATCTTAACAAACTAAATTATAAATGGTATGTCTACACAAATAGTTTTTAAAGGAAACAAAATGTTTGTGCTTTATGCATGTTTTATGTGCTTTGGAATACAAGTCGCACCACTTTTCAAATTATTAAACAAAAACAATGTAGCATATTCAGGAAAATATGCTACGTTGTTAAGCGTGTTGTTATTCCGGTCAGCGGGGTGATTTATACAGACTTCTAGCTAATTATTATAACATTTATGAATTTACAGATTCATTATTTACATTTTATGAATCTGCTAAATACTGATTTATTTTGCATAAATTGTTGAATAAATCTGGTTCTTTACAACTCTCTTTGCACACTGAGTGTGTAGATTTGATTAGAATTACTGGAGGTTAAAAGAAGTTGTTGCCTAGTCTTTTTTTTAACTTCCTAGGTCTGTCTCTGTCTCCTGTTTTTCCTCCTTGTCTTCCTGCTTTCGTTATTAACCCTGTGGATGACAGAAGTGGGAAAGGTCAACATGATGTGTTGACCTCCTCTCTTTCCCTTTTTCTCCAACAGTTTACTGTGAGCTTTGATTTATAATAGACTCGGACCGAGGGAAAGGGGGGCTCAGGGCGGTTGAGGGTCATCTTGTTTAGTTCTCGCCTGCCTGTTTTTTTGGGATCTCAGGAAGGGGTGGGGGGTAAAGTTCACAGGGCACTAACACTGAGACCAGGGTCATAAACTAATGAAGGATTCTAATTTGGAGAATGTGGCCAAATAGAGGGGCTAATCAGTGTTTCCGTTGTCTTATTAAAGCCAGGACTCAGTTGTGGGGGGGGAGGCCAGACCTAGCCGAGAAGGACCCCCAGGGATGTGGAACCCGAACTATCACAGGGATAAGACCCTGTGATGGGAACCACCATTACCCCTCCACCCACTTCAGAACATACTGCTTTTAATTACTATACAAAAGGTGTGTCTCTGAGTCTTTCCTGAAGGCAAAACTCAGTTGCACATACATGCATTTAGACTTATGTTTGTCACACATATCTTTCTTGTTGCTGAATATGCCTGATAATGTAATTTTAAAATATTTAAAATAACTTTAATAGGAACTACCATTTGGGTGTGGAGTTAAAGGACGTGACCCGTCGTAATAGTGTGAGGGGACCCGGTGGTAATGGTAAAAGCATGGTGTTAAGTGATTTAATGAGCACTCTATAGTTTTCGCAACTTACTCTACCACTAGATCGGTGTGGCCTCAAGGTCCGTAGACTTAAAATGGCCCCCTTGTTTCCTTCCTGCTGTCTGCTCCCTCCATGGGATTTTCTTGGTTTGGGTAAGAGGTGATCATGATTGGAAAAACTGGAAAATCACAAGGACACATGATGCCAGGGCTTCCCTTGAATGTATATCATTAAGACTCTTTCATCATGTTAGAGATGCATGATATATTGCTATCATACATTTTTGTAAATTTCCTACTGTAAATATATCAAAACGTAACTTTTGATTAGGGATATGCATTGCTAAGAACTTCATTTGGACAACTTTAAAGGCGATTTTCTCAATATTTCGATGTTTTTGCACCCTCAGATTTAAGATTATCAAATAGTTGTATCTCGGTCATAAATTGTCCTATCATATCAAACCATACATCCATGGAAAGTGTATTTATTCAACTTTCAGATGATGTATAAATCTCAATTCACCCTTATGACTGGATTTGTGGTCCAGGGTCACTTATGAATATATTAATAACTTTGGTTTGTGTCCATCAGGAGGATATAAATAAAATCCAAACAAATCAGATAAACTATATAATAATAAATCTATACAGATTGCTCCTTGCTGAAAACAGTATTAGTACTCAAAAGTTATTTTTGCAAGTTTAATATTTAATATTTTAGTAGCACTGGTTTAATATTGGCACTTCAGTAGAAACAAACAGGAAAATGTTTTTTTTTTTTCCTCTGAAGAAAGCATGTGTATTAGGAGCAAGTGACACACGTGCAAGCTTTTGTCCTAGCTGTAGTAGTATTGTAGTGCAATGGTGCTGCTCCTGGAAACGTTACATGTCCAGACACACACTGCTAGCTCAGACAGTCTTTGTTATTGAGTGCTGCAGTCTTCTGGGGTGGCCTGTTTTCTTTGCATTTTCCTCACACACACAAACTCTGTTTTTCTGCAGCCAGTTGGGAAAATATTTGCTTTTCTGCCTTTTTCTCCTTTCTGAAAGGAGGCATAGGCTAAATTCACATCCGTCTCAATTTCAAAACGGGTTTTACAGGCAAAATATAGATGTGACAAGATTATGAGGAGTTTTGTGTTCATGTGATTGTAACTTTATTTTCCGCCACTCCTGTCTGTGTTTAAATACGCTCATCGGGAGGCTCCGTGTGAATCACGCTGTGTTGAACTGCACCCTTGTATGTGTGAGTTTGGAGCAGGCGTGTTGTGTACTGCTTTTGGTCGTCTCTTTGATGGCGGATGAACGGTTTAGCCATCTGGGTCAGGCCTCTCTTCCCAGCTCCATTTGTAGCACATTTGTGTGGAGGACGAGTAAAGGGAGTGAAAGTTTGCGATTGCAAATGTGATCAACATCACAGGGAGAGGCTGTCGTCCTCACAAACCCAGACCAAAATCATACTTTTGTTTCATGCATGATCAAGGCCTGGAGTCGGGCAGTGTAATGCTGGTGAATACTGTGTGATGAAATGTGTGAATCAGTAGAGATTTTGTTATATCATTAATAAAACAGTATTGTATTGTATTGGTCAAAGAATCCTGAAACTTCATTTAATATGTATTAAAATAGAGAATAATGTATTTTAATTGCAATAAGATTTCACAATATTTTACAACTGTGTTATTTTCGCTTAAATAAAATACACTAAAATATTTTCAAAACTCTGACCCCAACATTTTGACAGTAGGGAATATTATTGTTGTTATGATTTATCATAGATAATATAATTGTTCATATAATATACAGCATTTTGGTCATACACCCCTTGTTTAGTTTTAACTCACGTTTGAGCCTAAATTGACTTCTGAACTCGTTGTACTTTACGACATGAGCAGAAGACCCATTTAGACCCATTTCCTGGTTTAAGTCATTTGTTCGATTACAGTGGCCTCGTTTTTGTAATGTTTAGTTTCCCAGGTCAGGGTGGATTCATTTCTCAGCTCATCTAGTGTGAAGCATTTACTTTGAGCAAATGTGTGTTTGTCAAGCTTGGGCTTTATTGACCACGCACAAACAAGCCCCTTTCCTGTTAAAGTGTCATCTGTGAGTGTGTGTGTGTGTGTGTGTGTACATATAGAAAGCAGAGTTAGCCAGACCAGTGTTTACCCAGTCCTGATGTAACACCTTTGCCCCAGACATCAATGCTCCTACTGTCACTACGGAACAAACTGCCTCAAAAAGAACCACTGCCTATGTATTCAGACCAACGTCTAGTTCAAAAAGCTCTTTACATTTACGAAATAGCACAGGGAGTGTGTTGAATGTGTTACATTCAGCTTCATGCTGTTTTGCTTTCCCATTAGCAGCAGTTTAATGGTACGTTTTCATTAAAAAGAAAAATATAAATGATTTAAATGTTAAAATATAGCTTGCCTACCCCTTCTGAGAACTTCATAGCTAGGGTTGGGAACCGAGAACCGGTTCTTGTTCAGAACCGGTTCTGTTCTTTGAAAAGAATCGGAACTGTAAGCAATTTCTAAGTTTATTGATAGTGTAAAAACATCAACTTTAAAGCACATGCTGATTGATGGACTAGCATTACTCAACATTACTTACTACCTCCCAGCAACACTACATTCAATGAAGGTAAAATAGTAAAAAAAAACATAATAATAGGTCATTTAAATGGAACCGGAATCTGAAAATTTCTAACAATACCCAACCCTACTTCACATTCACTTTGGATTCTATGAAGATCCGTATACTGTAATATATGTTGAATTTTGACATTGCCAACTTTTAAATTAAATTGACAGTAAGTAATAAACAGTATTGAGCATTGAGAGGTTGAGTATTGTGCATTTTTCCTTACCCCTATTTTTTAATAATGGTTTAATGATTTTAATGGAACAGGAACCATTAGGCAGAACCGGAACCGGAAAATGTCTAACAATTCCCAACTCTATTCATAGCCTTTACCCAAGTTTCTCTCTAGTTTCTCTCTCCCTCTTGCTCTCTCTGCCTCTGTTAATTCGCTGCTTTGTCCGCTGACTCCTGTGATATGAGCCCTCCTTCAAAGAGGAACTTAAATCCGGCCAGAGGTCAGCAGGTCGCTCAATAATCTCTCCTGATGATGTCCTGCTGACGGAAGCTCAGTCACTCAACCACCCGTCCTGATGCACGCTCGCCCGCTCGGCCGAAACTGAGGTCTGATGTCCTCTTTCTTTCCTGACTAGCAGCATTCAGTCAGTCATTCATAATGGCGGCCTCTCTTTGGCATCATTAGATGCTGTGTGTTATGCTAAGCTAATATACAGAATCCTTTACAGGTCATTATTTTAACAGTGTTTACTAGTAATAGACAGATGCACTACTGTTCAAAAGTTAAATGAAATTATTTATGAAATATTATTACAGTTTAAAATAACTGTTTTCTATTTTAATATATTATGAAATGTAATTTATTCCTGTCATTGCAAAGCTTAATTTTCAGCAGCCATTACTCCATTATTGATAATTCAGAAAAGCACTCCATCTTTTTACATAGTCAAATGATTTTTCAGAAAGAATTATAATATGCATTTCTTGTTACTATCAATGTGAAAACTTTTGAATGTCTGATATGGAGTCACTCATTACTTTTATGTACTATATTGTATTATGTATAACCAACAGGTAATTCTATAAGTAATAAATGATAATATTTTCATTGTTTAAAAAAAAAAAATTACTGAGCACTTATTTAAAAGAATATTCTGTTACACTTTGTTACAGTGTAATTATACATTTAAGTACTGAGTAATATTAATTAACTACATGTACTTACTGTATGGTTGGGGTTAGGATTAGGGTTTGGTTTAGGCTTACTTGCGTGTAATTATGCATCATTTATTGTTATTATAATAGTAAGTACATGTAACATGTAACAAGGACACCTTAAAATAAAGTGTTACTGAATATTCATATGAAATACAACAAAGCCCTTACCTGCAACATCTGTGCAATTATGTCAAATATTACGGAAAATGATCTCAGTTTGTCCCTCAACTTAAAAAACAAAAATGAACAAAAATGTGAATTAATGCACCTACACAATGTTTTTCAGTGGTAAACAGATGCTGTTTATGGAGCTTTCGTCGTATTTTATCTGAAATATGCCTCCAACCACTAAATTCTCAGGTCAAAGTAAGTATAATGCTAATTTTGGACAAAGACAGAGAATGGGGAATGCCGTCTTGGCACTTTTTGCTATTTTGAATACAGCTCATCCAGTATGCACCATATTTCAAGGTCAAATATTTGTTATTTCTTAGGCAAAGTGGAAAACATGCAGTGCTGGCGAAGTCGAGTGCAACTGTGAGAAGCATTCATCGCTGCACCTCAAGCTCTGCTGTGTTATAAATAACTGCAGCACAATAAACAGGGCCCTGATAATTGGGCCATCAATCATGTCGAGCTCTTGGGAGGGTCTAGCCCCAGTGCCGTGAGCTCGCTAACCTCCCCTCTCTACCTACCACCACCACCACCACCTCCTCCTCGAGCGCTCTCTGGTTTCATGAGCAGTGATAACAGCAGGAGAAGAAATCAGGAAGTGAGCTTCTATAGAGCACTGTCTCCTTTAGTGTCATGGAGTGATTCCTGTGTGGTCATGGCTCAATGTGATTTAAGTGCCAGAATCCCCACCTCCGCTCTCCCTGTCTATTGGCTATAAAGCAAAAGCCTGCTACCAGGGTTGTAGACCTTTCTTTGTCTGTTTGTCATTCTCCCAGTCTGCTTAGTCTGGGATGGAAGAAGTGCTGCAGAAAGAAGGTTGCAGTCGTCTGGCTGATGATGTTTGAAGCTCTGGAGGGTGTTTCTTGAGCGGACGTCTATCCTGTCTATGCTTTTGTCTCCATCTCTGGCCCCATAATCTTCAATAACGCCTCTCAGCTGGTGGCCCCCAGTGATCTGTAATGGCCCTGAGTGGTAATGATGTTTTTCTGGTGGGAGTTGGGATGCCGTTGCCATAGGTGTTTGTTTGTTGGTGTGAATGTGCAGTCATCCTCGTTAAACTGGTCACTTATTACGGCGCTGTATATAAAAAGTAAAGTTGTAAATAAAACATTTAAATACATTTAATTCAGTGGGTTACTTGCCATTTCTTTGTCATTATTTGTGACCCTGGACCATAAAACCAGTCATAAGGGTCTCTTTTTTTTTTTAAATTGAGATTTATACATCATCTGAAAGCTGAATAATAAATGATTTTGACTATCTCTAACACTTCAATTCATCAAATACAGGTTGGCATCATGAATAAATGACAGGCAAAGTATATGGATTTCACCATTATTGTTACTTTTGGCTGTCCTCCTATTTTCCCGGTACTTTCCCGCTGAGTAAAGGAAAGCTAGTCTGCTTCATTTGTGAAGTGTGTTTGTTCGTGTGTTGGAAGTGCAGAGGGAACATTGCATGAGCAGACGCTCAAGAGTGACGCAATGGTAGGGCTCTGACCCATGCTGGATGGTGTGCTTTTGACTACAGAGTGACAGTGATGTGACATACAGCCAAGTATGGTGACCCATACTCAGAACTGGTGGTCTGCATTTAACCCATCCAAAGTGCACACACACAGCAGTGAACACACACACATACCGTGAACACACACCCGGAGCAGTGGGCAGCCATTTATGCTCCGGCGCCCGGGGAGCAGTTGGGGGTTCGGTGCCGTGCTCAAGGGCACCTCAGTAATGGAATTGCCGGCCCGAGACTCGAACCCACAACTTTAGGGTTAGGAGTCAAACTCTCTAACCATTAGGCCATGACTTCCCTGTAAGAGAGCAGCATCACAGACATAAAATCTGTTCCAGAAGGTGAGAAACATAATTATGCTGCCTTCTAAGGGGCCGTTTACATGACAACGTTTTCAGCCAAAAATGGGAAACTTTTTATGCGTTTTGCCTCTTCGTTTACACGACAATGGTGTTTTGGGGACTGAAAACGCATATTTTCATTGAAAACACATATTTTTCTTGAAAACGCCACCATTATCATTTGTGTACCCAAAACAGGAATCTTTGAAAATGAATGCACGTGCGTAGTACGTGTTAGGTATGTAGACATGCACAGTAAGTGTCAATTTTAAAGGCAAGCGCCATGAAAACATACTCAACAATGGCGAAGTGCATATACTGTTGTTGCTGTTCAAGAGTTTGCTAACGCTTCTTCAGCAAAGTGAGGATTTACTTCACCACTATTACAACCAACAGCGGAGACGCATCATATACATCATATAATCATCACTTCCCTGCACGTACTGTTTACTAACAAGGTGACATCGCCAACTACTGGCATGAAATAAGGCGCGAGGAGTGGCAATTTTTTTCATTCTATAAAACTTCCGTACAGAGTCATATGTGTGTTTTGTAGAGTTCCTTAGTGCACTTCAAATCATTCTTTTATGAGGTTCTACGATGTTTAGGATGACCCCTAAGAAGGCAGTTGCCTATGCCATCTATTTTGGAACAAAGTTAATCTTTTAGCTTGAGTTTGGAGATTTTTGCATTTTGCATGTCGCTTGTGTTGGTTACGGTCAATAGTTCTTTTTCTGGATCATCGTGACACTGAATTAAACATAAGCGTCAGTGTTTTGCATGGAAAAGGCACCATGTGGGCAGAGCGCTCGGGCTAATAAAGCCCACCTGTGTGAGTGCGCCTGCGTCTGCCCTCGCTGAAACCCAAGAGGAGATCTTCATACTCGACATCCTGTTCTCCAATTAAAATTAACTCACACCGCCTCTCGCTCCCCCGTGTCTCTGTCATAGTTTCCAGCAGCAATAGAAGGGGGAGGATCGGGGTGACATAAAGTGTAACAGGACCACAGCGATCTACTCAGCCAATGGAGTTCTGAGGGATTGCTTCCACGCTCGTTTTTTCCTCCTCCTTTTCCTCCTCTGTGGCCTTTTCTTTTTGTTTGACGGTCATTCGGCCCTCCCCCATGACCCTCCTGAAGAGGCCCCCTGTTCCTTGTCTGTTTTCCTGGTGTGTGTGTGTGGGTTGGGGGTAGGGTGGCTTACTGGTAGGTGGGTGGGAGAGGGACAGTTTTTGGCAGATCCTTTGATCAGTAAAGCATAAACAAGAGGGAGCTTAGAGAAGAGGGGGTGGTGAAGTGCTGAGTCAGTCACTCTCTTTCTCTCTCTCCTCTTTTTGTTATTCTTGCTCCCTCCCATTCTCATAAGGCAGTGATGGCAGAATAGTGACTAATTGGTGGCAAAGAGAAAGTGACGGCAGAAAAAAATGGTCATCGGTTGTGTTTATGATGGGAAAGGGTCTTGTCAATTCGGTACCGCAAACAAAACTTGTCAGAGTTACAGAATTCATTGATCCGCAAGGTCGAACATCCTCCCAGGCTTTTTTTTTTTTTTGTCCTGTGGTTTCTCTTCCAGTAGACTAGTGGTCAGCCGTCTATCTATCAAGACTAGTGTCCAAACAGCATGGGTTTTTCAATAGCTGCTGCAAATATCAAGAGTTCAGGTTGGCTCATGGACAATACAATTATATTATAATACAATAAATCCAATCCAATAAAAAAAAAAACAAACACCAAAATTCAAAGATTAGTAAGATTTTTTTTTTTTTTTCAAATAAATTAATACTTTTATTAAGAAAAAGATGCATCAAATTGATAAAAAGTGACAGTGAAGACATTTTAATGTTACAAAAGATTTCTATTTCAAATAAATGCTGTTCTTTTGAACTTTGATCAAAGAATCTGATTTCTGAAGGATCACTGACACTGAAAATGATATTGTATATTTACACTGTAATTATATTTCACAATATTACTAGCTTTACTGTATGAACTTATGAACAGTATAGTGAATTTAGACTGGAGGCCGACAAGTGAAATATTATCAAATCTTAAGTTTTCAGTGACAAAAACTGTCTTAAATAGGCAAAGAGAGCAGAGCTGGGTGAAAAGAGAAGCAAGTGAATAGCATTTAGGGTTTTGGGTCGTAGCTTGGTCTGAGCTTTTGTCCAGCAGGTGAAAGCTTTGTAAAACTGGCGCCAGATTGTTAAAGAGCCTGACACTTCAGTGTGTTGGAACAGGCAGCGAGAGAAAGAAACCTCCTGGGAGGAGACCCATGACTGACCCTGCCTGAATGTACAGGCCCTCGCCTGAGAGAGAGAGGGGCCTTTTCCTGTGTTAACTCTACATCTTAATCGAGCAACAAGCCCCGACAAAGCCGTCATTAGAAATGCTTCTACACCGAGTGCTGCAGCCCGTTCTCACTGTAGAATAGACGCAAGTAGTGTTTCACAACCGCCTGTTTTTTCCTGAAGTTAACATAAATCTGCTTCCTTCAGGAGTGTTTTCTTGCAGCAATATTTTGAATTAAAAATCTAATCTGCACTGGCTGTAGTTTCATAGACCTGACAGAACATGCAACGCCTCAATCGCAGGTCTTTTGAGCCGCCCACTCCATCGCTAACACTGCTCGTAAATTGCGTGCTTGTGCCTTCAGGACACCAAAACCATTTTCTTGGAAGACTTTATTTGTTTCGAAGAAAACGTGAAGATTAGCAGCTAGTGTTTTGGAAGGAGATGGGTTGTCAGGTTTGATCTTAAGGAAGCTGCGAGATTAGATCATGAAATGTGCCACGATAGTACGCTAGAAAACATACGAATGTTGGTTTTCAGAGGTAAATAGTTGGCTTCAGGACACTACAACTATTTTCTTTGAAGACTTTATTTGTTTCGAAGAAAATGTGAAGATTAGCAGCTAGTGTTTAGGAAGAAGATTGGTTGTCAGGTTTGATCTCAAGGAATCTGCGAGATTAGATCATGAAATGTGCTGTGATAGTATGCTAGAAAACCTACGAATGTTGGTTTTCGGAGGTAAATAGTTCAGGATTTACTTGTTTCTTTTGGTTGTTCAAATGAAAGTAAGTCTGTTGGGTATTCATGCTGAGATTGAGGTAAAAAAAAACTGCTTAACCTTTAAGTGATAAACTGCAGTGAAAAGAGAACAACATTGCGTCAAGCAGCACTGCTCTCCCTGCCACCCTGCTGTCTAAGATCTGAATAAACAGAAGGGTGTAAGCCTGGCTTCAGTCTCTCCCTTTAGTCTTGTTGATTTGTTTTCCAGTAACCATGTTATTCATCACTGACCTTACACAGTAATCTGTGACTTCATGTGCAGATGACACCGGTTCAGGCAAATCGCATGTAAACCGGGTCGAAGTTCACTCAACAGCCTACTGTTATCCACGCTTCCTCCTCCACAGCAATGTATCAGCAGATCTGACACAAGAGTGGGTGGCAGTTGTAAAGTTTATGAAATTGGCTTTTTTATAAATGTATGTCTCTGTCTCCTCATAGCCATAATGACCAGACGACCACCTGGCAGGATCCACGTAAGGCCCTCCTTCAGATGAACCAGGCCGCCCCGGCCAGCCCAGTGCCTGTGCAGCAGCAGAACATCATGAACCCTGCCTCAGGTCAGCAACTCCAGGCACTCGTTTCATATTAAACACTACACTCTCAGTCCCAGCATTCTTATGGTAATTCTATGGGTGTAGCAGTCTCTGTTTACATCCCACCCAAACCCGCCTCTACTTCAGCAAGCGCAAAAAACCTTATCAGGGCAGACGAATGCAAATGCATGCATGTGAATGGCAGTTGATGATTAGGTAGACATGTCTGGGTTGAGTGACAATAGTGACCTGGGTGTCCAGACTATGAAAGGTTCAACAGGAACTGTTGGAATCAGACAAGACTGGTCCCGTTCAGTGTTTTAAGGTGTTCCCACAGACTTTAATGTCATTCTTTGCAAAGTCGTTTGGTCCTGGAAACTATAGAGTGCAGCAGTTTCTGCACACTTTTTTTGAGCAGCCTTGATTCCGGAAGAATGATCTCCAATTTTTTTTTTTCAAATAGTTACAAGCCAGCTACGAGGTGAATCGCATTACAAACTTCGAATCAAAGCAAAAAACATTTTGCTTTTCGCCATTTTCCTGTGATTGGTGGAGATTTCTCGCCAAAATTCCGTAACCTTGTGAAAATGTTGGATAGAAAAAATTGTGTGGATTATGGCCAAAGATTTCAAAAACGATCATTTCACTTAGTAATGGACAATTTTCTGTACACTGGCTGTTCTCTCTCAGGTCCTCTTCCTGATGGTTGGGAGCAAGCTATTACCTCAGAAGGAGAGATCTACTACATCAATCACAAGAACAAAACCACCTCTTGGCTGGACCCACGACTTGACCCGCGTTACGGTGAGCTTAAAGTCATAAAAGTTCATAATAATAAAAATAGTATCATTATAAATCATACTTTTCATTAAACATTGGTCTCTTAGCATGATAGCGTCGTCACCATTTTATAAAAGAAACAAGCCCCCTGAGTAGTGATGCACTGAAATTTCGGCAACTGAAAATATTCATCGAAATTGTTCAGTGTAGATAAGCTAATAACAATTAAACACGTCTGCATGGTCCACTAAGACCAAAATTGTTACTAGAAGAATTTTTTTTTGGCTGAAGTATCGAGAGGCGGCAGAACTTTACTACAACTGGTTTATCACCCGTGAACACCCTCAGCTGCGTACCGAGTTCAGTTAGCCAAATTTAATGACAGAAATTTTATTTTTGGTTTCTGCTTTTAACTCAATGAGAACTTACATTTTGGTGTATGACTGAACCTGAGCTCCACTTTGGTAAAATAACTGCAACTATCTCTTATTGCTATATTACTATACTGATTACAAACCGAGTATAGATGGCTACTCTCTGCGCTGTGTGTGAATGAAAGTGAGTGAGAGTGTGTTTTTGTGTCACACTATTCGGAGAGTATTCCTGCTTCCTGTGACTCATACTGAGGTTAGCCAAAACTGCTCCACACTCAGGACTCTGCTATGTGATCCCTTTACTCACACACAAACACAAACTAGCTCAAACCGCATCTGATTATGCCTTTCCCTAAACCCCTTGTTCAGATATGCATCCATAATCCATACGCAGAGACAATGAAACATATCTAAGCAGCGGAACTGTCACGTTAATCTAATCATCTGTTTTTTTGCTGTGGAGATAAATGGTTCACCGAAAGGTTGTCAGCCTGAGATGTTTGTCCTTTTTCTACCCCTTTCAGTCCCTCTCTTTAATCTCTTTCTATGAGCACGTAAGGCTCACAAAGAGATGAAGGCTTTTACTTATGTCACTTTGAGTTACTCACGCTTGAAGTGCTTTCCCTTCATCCCAAAAGAGTTTTCCCCAGGGACACTATCTCACTATCTCCTTCATGTATGAACAAGCATGTTCTGCACCATTTTTGACCAAAATCCTCAACTACAAAACTAGTTTCTGTACACCTAACACACAAGTGGCCGTGGGGATAGTGGTAAACAGTCTGTGAATGGCTGGGTCAGGCAGGAGAGAGAGAGAGAAAGAACGAAAGACAAAAAGGGAGGTGGGTCGGCGCTGGTCGGTGAAGCCCTTTGAAGATTTATAAGTGTTCAGCGGACAAGGCTGGTGGGCCCCTGAATTACAGACGTAATGTGAGGGGGGGGACTGCAAGGGGGTAGACGTGGTTAACTCATTCCTTGCCGCAAGTTGAAAATGTTTTTGGGCGTTCCCATGCGGTTTTTATGTAACTGCTTGTGTCGGCATTTATTATGACCTTTGTGTTTGTGTTTTCATCCCTCAGCTCCTCTAAGTGAGGTCCCACCAACTTCAAAAAATGTGTAAGCTCCTCATTGCACCAACTGAACCCCCAAAAAACAATTAAATGTGTTGCTAACCTGACATGTTGTCCCGTCTGGCTCTCCGCTCACCCATTGGAGACACTTGGGTAATTTGAGCAGGGAGTAGAATGGGATTGTACTCCTTTAACAGAGAACTGAAGTCTGGCCATTCTCTCTTTCTGTCTCACCCCCCTTCCCACCCCGCGTGAGGCCCAGCGCAGGCAAAACTGTTCTCAGCTGCACATCTAGACGGACTTGAGTCGGTGCCAGGCCTCTCGATTCTGCAGCCCTGCTCCTAATCTGTTCCAGACCTTTTCAGTCAAAGAGACCCAATGTTAGAGAGAGAGAGAGAGAGAGAGAGAGAGAGAGAGAGAGGAAGGGGGCAGGCGGAGGCAGGGCCATAGAGGGGGAAGGGAAGAGGGAAAAGAAAGGAAGGAATAAGAGAAAAGGGAAGAAAGCCCATTTGATAAACTTATGCCTCCTTCCTAAGAGGTCTGGTCTAAGAGTCCACCACAGGACTTTATGATGTATTTCACACTTTATCTGGCCAGTAGACTCAAAAACAATCATGCAAACTCCATTTTTTTTTTTTTTTTTTTTTTGTGGTGTGTAGTTTTTGAGCACAAAGCATGACTGGAACCTTCGGTTATCGGCCATGTGCTGAGATTTTCATAGTACTTCAGTGCAGGACTTGGCACCTTGTTGGCAAGTGCAGAGTGATGTCATGCTCTTGTGAAGCACTCATCTTTTCCAGAGCTTTGAGCTGACACAAACTCATGAACGGTTGCATAAACACTTCATGACTCCCAAGGCGCTCGCCTTATTGGGAAACAGGATGACGAATGTGACATCAGTGGTTCACATTCAAAGGTGACAGAGTTTATCAGTGCATTCATAGAGTTTGTATTCTGATGTTAGCAGTGCTTCCTCTTGCAGTTACAATGGTTGTTGCTGGGGTGTTCTGTTTTAGGGCGTTGCTATTTGGGTGCTAGCATGTTTTGGGTGGTTGCTTACACCTTTACACCTGGCATTAACATTCAATCAGATAGTATCTGGAACTTTTTTTTTTTTAACCAGATTACATGTACACCTTTTGCTGCATTCATACTATGTCGTAATTACAAGATGACAACACGGGACATTCTGTTTAGGCTTTTCACATCCTCAGACTCAGAACTATGCATTTCTATGTAAACACTATTAACAGCAAAGTGAATTTGTGTAATTTGATTAATCAGAATACAAAAGTAACAGTCATTATGCAAATGCATTATTCATAAACAGTTTATTAAGGGAAACACAATTCATATTTATTTTACTCTGCTAGATTCAGAACTATGGAGCCATGCACATGACATGCAGAAAAAAAAAAGTAAATTGTGTGCACGATTTACTAATTTGTGCCCTCATTATAAGTAAATTGTGCACGCAAAATAATTTGTGCCCTTGTTTTAAGTAAATTGTGCATGCAAAATAATAATTAGTGCCCTTGTTTTATGCAGCAACAGGTTTATGAGAATGTGGAAGCAGAATTATTTCGTGCACACAATTTACTTAAAACGAGAGAACAAATTAGTAAATCGTGTGCACAATTTAGTAAAACGAGGGATAGAATGATTAACATGATTTAATTTCTTATTTTTTTTCCTGCATGTCAGGTGCTGGGCTCCGTATAGAACACTATTGTATGTATTCCATTTATTTTTAGATTATTATTTTATTATTAAGGTATTAGCAATAGCTAATTATAGGAATTATTTATCAGAACTACTAAAGCCACCAACATTTTGAGAGTTTCTTCATGACATTTCAGCAGTCAGGTGGTACAACACATTATATAAAAAAGTTATAATTTTAAATTCTACAGGGAAGTTAATGTTTTGTTGTTGTTGTTGTTGTTGTAGTTGTTGTTTTTTTACAAATCCGAGTATTGTAATTATGGTAATTCAGACATGGTGTGAACACCTTTTGTTCAAATGTGTCTCCAGTGTGATCACAGTGTGAGCCAGTGTGAAAGAAATGAGAGTGAAAAAGATTCCAAGTTTAATCTAGTGAAATAATTGGATAAATGATCAGTTATCTGTGGTTAAATAAGGTGAGCATATTAGAAGAACACAGTGTGTGTGTAAAAAAAAAAAAAGCCAAGGACCTACTAGAAAACACTTTAATGACTCAGTCAGGCTCAGTGATTTGTAACGTAACTGCTATACATATTACTTGAGTAGCTTAGTGTGAATAACGGAAACACATTTGCATTTCTCACTGCAGTAATCACTAATAATAACTGTGAAAGTCTCCCAAGTCTTCATGTATAAATATACCACCTGCTGTTTCTACTTGTAAGTGATACGGCTTCCATCTTGCTTTCAACTGGTTTCCTACTACACTCTAGTCACAGCTGAGTTTCCTCATGCTGGCTTCCGGCAGCTCACAGCTTGCTTTTGTGTGGCCCGCTGAGGTTTATGTATGATAGGATATAGAGGGGCTTTTCTTCTGGACACAGATTGACTCTCTTTCCCTGTCTCCTCTGCTTCATGTGCTTATCTATTAACTGGAAACGCAATTTGAGCACTGCTTTTATACAATAAACCTGTTAAATCGACAGCCAGCAAATATTTACAAAGGCTTCAAAGGTCCAGGCGCTGCGTTTCCCGACGTTTCCCAACACCCCTTCGGTCTCACCTGCTAACAACAGGGAAGCTGCGATTGGCTGGCAGCTTTGCAAGATGGCCTGATTAAGACTTATTACTGGATGAATGTGTTCCAGAGCTAGTGTACGTCAATCAGAGCTTTCATCTTTCTCACTCTCTCTTCTTAATTGTGTTCCTCTGGCACGTTTCCTCCTCCTCCTGCTGGCTCGTAGAAGAACACGTCCGTGGCACGAACTTATGCAACTCTGAGTCATTCCGCCACATGGATAAGACTTGTTTGTGTGTTCTTGTCATCTTCATGCTGTGGTATGGAGTTTCCCAAGTGAGAAGCCCAAAGCAGTCAAGTACAGACTAGTCAGGGAAATCCAGACCTGAGAATCAAGAGTTTTTTTTGTTATGTTCCCGATGCAACAAATCTGGCTGCAAGATATCAGGCTGTTTTAACTGGTCACTCCTACCCTGAGATCAGCCATTACTGCTCCACCATTCAGCTTCAATAGACCCCTATCTATGCGAGATAAGAGTCTTTAAAGAGAAACACACACACACGCACTCCCCCACTAGCACTCATATACATTCCCACACACTCTTCTACGCCTCAGGCAGTGTGGGGGATGGTGGTTGCAGTGTGTGTGTGTGTGTGTGAGGCGTGGTGAGTCTCTGATCTGATTCCCATGGTGAGAAGAGAGCAGAGACTCATTCAGGCCTGAGGTAGAGTAAACACACTCTGATTGAATGGTGATGAGGATAAGCGGGGAAGACGGGGCTCCCTCGCGCATGACAACGCCAGCTCCATCACAGCTTTGTTGTCACCGATGGCCTCAGTACATAAGTAAACAGCCATTTTCATTGGTCCAATTACTGTAACACCCCACCTCCTGTTGTCCAAAACATTTGTTTCTGTGTTTGCGTCTGTGGCGATACACATTGCTCCATTCACTTGCATTGATAGGCCTTTTTATACCCTATATCGTATACATGGCTAATGCTTCTACCCCTTTTAGTGACAGATTTTATGAATGGATATTTTTGATAAGAGATTGAATCTTAGGTGTTTATATAAATTAAACATGAATTTAAAATTAGAACATCCATCTTTGTAAATAAATTTGAATTAATACAAAATTAGTGAAAATAATATATTATTGTTTTAAAGTATAGACTGTGCATGAAGAGCCCAACAGGAAAATCTGAATATTTATTTATAAATCTGAATATATAATGTTATAATTTTGACAATATTAATGTATATAATTGATATGAATATAAACATATACATGTAAAAATGTAAATATTTTCAAAATATATGCTGTATGAGTGTCTTTATATACAGTATACACACATGTAGATGCAAATCTGAATATGTAGTAATTTTCTGAAAGTGATAAATGACTCACTAAATAAATTCAGACTTGTAAGTGCTTATTTGAATTTATAAATGTATATTCAGATTTCATATATAAACACACACATTATGATTAACATCCTGGGTTCTGATTAATATTACATTTCAGTAGGGCTTGTATATACAATATAGTAACAGTATAATGCCAAAAATCTACATATGTGATACTGTATTTTCTAGTGCTAGTATATTTTTTTTTAAATATAAACTATATAATATAACGAATGCTAATCAATAATAGAATGAAGCATCATAACGTAATCGGTTTTGTGTCCTCAGCTATGAACCAGCAGCGAATTTCCCAGAGTGCTCCAGTGAAGCAAGGCTCCCAGTTGCCCTCCAGTCCACAGAGTGCAGTGCTGGGTGGAAACAACCAGATCAGGCTGCAGCAGATCCAGATGGAGAAAGAAAGACTGAGGATCAAACAAGAGCTCCTTCGCCAGAGACCCCAGGTCAGACACACACACACACACCTGTCAGAACATTCTGTCCTCACATAGTCTTCTGCTGCGTAAACGAGCCTGATCTGTGTACTCGGTGTTCAGTTCATGTTGCATATTTTTGTTTGTAATGTACTGTATCGTATAATTGTGTAGGTTGTTTTAACAGATTATTGGCATAAGGTCTGGTCCACCTTGCACCTCAAAGCAACCTGTTGCACTTTGTTTCTCAGTACATATTGTGTAGGGTGGGTAAATCTGAAGTAGAGATACTTGCTGTGTATGTTTTTGTGAGCTATTAAATGAGAGGTTGGAAGATGAGGGGGCAAATGGAGGAGGTTTTGCTCAGCTGCCCCTGCTTTGGAATGTAAACACGGTGTTGACTCAGTGCTGCAGACCCCCCTGCTGGAAAACTAAATAAACAGAGATCTTCAGGGATGATCTTACCGGCTCTAGCTAGAAGCAGCTCACTTAAAAGACCAATAAAGATAGGCCTTCAAATACACTTAAAGGCATTGATATAGTGGCTGAAAATCCTATAATGAATCGCTCAGTCATCATAAAATTGCATTCACAGCCTATTGTAATATTATTGCATATTTCCTACTAAAAACAAAAAAAAATTTAAAACATATGTAAAAGATAAAATTTGGCTAAAAGCTAAATAAACATTTTCATGATTCTAAAACTAATTAAAATAAGAATAAAAATGGGCACTTTTTTAGGTTTAGTTTAATCATTTGGTTTTAAATACAGAATGCATTGTAATTGTTTCAAATTTTATAAGCCACCTGCATTGATATCTAATACCCTTATTTTAATGACATCAGTAAACACACTAAATCTGGCAGCTCAAATATGAAAACTAATAAAAAAATTTTTTTAAAAACAGCTCAGCTAAAATAAACAGATCAAATAAACTGTAAAAATGAATGAAAATAAAATAAATTTAATAAAAAACTAAATTTAAAGATGTCAGTCAAAACAGATGGACATATAATTTCTCTACTGTCTTATCCAATAAAGCATAAAAGCCCACAAAACTTAAAAAAAAAAAAAGTGATTTAATTATTTGCAACAAGATGAGTAAAGCGCTTTAAGAAAGTCAGTAGGGTCAGTGTGAATGTTTTTGTCATGTTGATGTGTTGTAGACTTTTCCGTGGTGACGGCCTGTTGAATTGTCCTTTAATCTGCAAAAGCTGTGACCATATTTAAGTTTTAATTAGTCATAGGAAGTCTGTAATAAAAAGTCGTACCCTAAATTATGTGCAATAAACCCACACCTTCGCAAACCACCAGTTTGAGCTGAGGCAGTAAAATAATCAAGGATGTTGACAGACAATCTTGCACAATCCATTGACAAATGATAACCAGATTTGTAACTCATGACTTGTTGGATGGGAAAGGTTTTTATTTCACTCAAGTGGGTGATAAAGGAAACTAAGCAAAACTTGTAAGTTAAGTTTCCTTTCCCATACCTCACTCAGTGTTTCGCATACGTGTACATAGTTTGAAAGCAAAAACCAGTATAGTTTGTTCTGTCCTTTTTTCTTCAATAGAAAAATATGTATCCGCTCTCATCTCAGTACTTGGAGTAATTCCAAAAAAAATCATTAATTTTGTCTTGCGTTAAGCTTCCGTTCCTGCAAACCCAGTCTGCTCACTTTAATGAATTTCGCACTTTGACACATATTCTTTTGTTTCCGTGTGCATACAGGAGCTCGCCCTGAGAAACCAGCTGCCGACCAGCATGGAGCATGATGGCGGCACTCAAAACCCTGTGTCCTCACCCAGCATGGGACAAGATGCACGTAACATGACCACCAACAGCTCTGATCCGTTCTTGAACAGGTAAGATGCATCAAATGTGCGGGACTGCAGTCATACAAGAAAAAAATCACTTTTGCATTTGCACATGGTAGTATTTACCAGTTAAAAGGCACATAAGGGCAATGAACCTTCCCACAAAGGATGTCTGGCTGCATTGTGTATGTGTGCGATTTTTTTTTTTTTTTTACTTGAGTGACACTCACTGGTGACCCCTGCTGGAGAAGCTGTTGAAAGCAAGTCCGAATTAAGCTGCTTTTGCAGAGAATTGCGTCCTCCAGTGGCGGTCAAGCACATACATCTCTCCTCCTACATGAGAGCAGATAAGGGATTGATGTGAATAACAAGGCAGCCCGTGAGAACATGTGGTCTTGGTCTTAGACAAGGCCGTCCCCCCCTCCCACCTCTGCTGCGCTCACAAAGAGCTCATTCATCCAGCAGCTCTCATGCACTGAAGCCACATTTCATTCACTTAATTAGAAGAAACTTGCAGTATTTTCCTTCATTGTAGCATGTCCTCAGTGCTGAACTGCCTGCGTGCTATTTATAGAGAGACCACCAGCAAAACAACACCTTTTACAATCAAAGGCAGTTCTAAGCAGGCCACTGCGAGTAGGTCAAGCAATTACTAGCGGAATGAGCAATAATTGTTAGCAATTATTCTGGATAAATCTACATAAGTTAAGAGGCAATTGCACTGTTATATTCTTAGCTTGTTTTGCGTTTGGATTGTGGTCAAAAATAAATAATCAGGTGTGTGTTGACCTAATGGCACCGTATATTCTTCCTTTTGTAGACGACATCTGTGTAGTGGATAAATTGTTTTCTAATAATATTTTTTATTTTATATATATTTAAGAAAAATATTTTGTTTATATATTAAATATATTTATATCTAATATAAAATATAATAATATAAAAATATAAATGTATATACATGTAAATAATTTCAAAATATATACTGTATGAGTGTGCATTTGTATATACATAATAAATACACAGTACACATACATATGTTTTGTGTAAACAAAAAAACTTTTATCTTGGATGAGATTAATCATTTGACAACACTAATATATATATATATATATATATATATATATATATATATATATATATATATATATAATATATAACAGTACAGGTCAAAAGTTTGGAAAATTTATATATATATACAGTACAGGTCAAAAGTTTGGAAACATTACTATTTTTAATGTTTTTGAAAGAAGTTCTTCTGCTCATCAAGCCTGCATTTATTTGATCAAAAATAAAGAAAAAACAGTAATATTGTGAAATATTATTACAATTTAAAATAATTGTTTTTAAATTTATTATACTTTAAATTATAATTTATTTCTGTGATGCAAAGCTGAATTTTTAGGATCATTATCACATGATCCTTTAGAAATCATTCTAATATGATGATTCATTATCAAAGTTGGAAACAGTTCTGCTGCTTAATATTTTTTCAGAACATGTGATACTTTTTTAGGATACTTTGAATAAAAAGTAAAAAAAAAAAAAAAAAAAAAAAAGAAGCTATGTTTTTAAAATATAAATATTTTGTAATAACAATATAACTACTGGTCAGTAATTTTTTTTTCTTTCTTTTTTTTAAATAAAATCAATACTTTTATTCCGCAAGGATGTGTTAAATTGATAAAAAGTGATAGTAAAGAAAATATATTATTAGAATATATATTATTATAGACAAAAAAAAATTTATTTTGAATAAATGCAGTTCTTTTTAACCTTTTATTCATCAAATATATTAGACAGCAGAACTGTTTCCAACACTCATAATAAATCAGAATATTAGAATTTCTAAATGATCATGTGATAGACTGGATGAGCTTGAGGACCTCTTTTCTGCTTTAGTAGTATTATAATATGCTGATTTGATGCTCAGGAAACATTTTGATTATTATCAGTGTTGAAAACAGTTGTGCTGCTTAATATCTTTGTGAAAACCATGATAATTTCCCCCCAGGATTCTTTAATGAATATAAAGTTCAGCATTCATTTAAAATACAAATCTTTTGTAACATATTAGATGTCTTTAAATGCCTCTTTTAAACAATTTAATGCATTCTCGCTGAATAAAAGTATTAATTTTTTTTCCAAATGATCTTGCCTCAATCGTTTGAACGAGTAGTGTAAGTGTACAATTTACATATGTACGCAGTTTAGATTTGTCTAAGCAGTTGTGGCCTGGTGTTTTCCTGTGCAGTGGGACATATCACTCCAGAGACGAGAGCACAGACAGTGGCCTGAGCATGAGCAGCTACAGCGTCCCCCGCACTCCTGACGACTTCCTCAACAGCGTGGACGAGATGGAGACAGGTACGCCACAACAAGAATACTCAATGTAACCACACACATGATGTCAGCACATTTTAAGACCAACCGTCTCGCTCTCAGGCGATAGCCTCGGCCCCAGCTCGATGGCAACACAGCCCAGCCGTTTCCCCGACTACCTAGACGCGATCCCGGGCACAGACGTGGACCTGGGCACCCTGGAGGGGGAGAGCATGGCGGTGGAGGGCGAGGAGCTGATGCCCAGCCTGCAGGAAGCCCTGAGCTCCGACATCCTCAACGACATGGAGTCAGTGCTGGCAGCTACCAAGATCGACAAGGAGAACTTTCTAACCTGGCTATAGAGCACCTGGATCCAGCGCTATGCCTTCTCTTCCAACATGCTGAACTGCTGCCTAATCCAATCTGTGAAGGATGAGTAGATGCTTCGAGTTGAGAAAAGAAAGACATTTCACCCTACTGGACAGTTTTTTTTTTTTTTTTTTTTTTTTCATTATCTTCTATTCACTACGTTTGGCCGAATTGGTTTTAAAAGCAGAGGTATTTTAACCTTTGGTCCTTTTGGGCTTCTTTTTGTCTTACGTCTTTTTTTCATGTCTGCATCCTCAAGGCTGGCCCATGAACAGACAAGTATCCACAAGTACCCAAATCTCTTTCACGACTGTACTGCGTGCAAGTATGCGAATGTGAAGATGTGTGCGCGAAGTGTCGTTCCTCCCCTCGCTGGGCGAACAGGGCCGAGAGGGCTCAGAGAGAAATAAAGACAGACGAACCCCGAAATCAACCTACCGCAACCTCCTGTGACTGCAGCTCCCGTCTCAGAACATCCCTGATCTCAGCTCGTTTTTTCCTCGTACAGCAATGAGCCTGAGAAACCAAAAAGCGATGAGGAGGTCGTCTGTATGTGATGGGATTGTGATTGCAAGGTCTAAGTCGTAAGGGTTTTAACGTGTGGCTTCAGTTAAACAAATACTGCTGCTTGGCTGTGCCAGCATATCACACTAGAAACTGTGTAATCAAGTGCCTTCAGACAAAAAAACAAACAAAAAAAACATGTTCCTATGGTTTTTACGCTAGAGATCATAGATCAAATTTGACGTTTGCTTTTACTTACTTCATTAATCAAAGTATATTTCTTTCAAAGGTTTTATAAAAAATATTATGTTGGGAAATAGGGTTTGATTTTTCTTTTCTTTTTCTTTAAAGAACCCTAGCCTCTTTGTGTGTTAGTTTTATTTAAGCCTGATTCTGTTTTCTTGAGGGTTATGGCATTCATGTGTGATCAAAGAACAAATCTGATGTTTTTGCTCTCGTTTGAACAGTTTTATACAGAACAACTATTCTTAGAGCTGCCTTATAGTACATGAACTGATTCACAAAGAACACTAACTAGATATCATTCAGCTATCATTTCCGCAACATCATAATCAACCTGGGGCGGGGCGGGGGGTATTGTTCCGTTTTGTTATCGATATCTTTTTTTATCTTAGGATTGTAGAATCTCAGTCGGTATGTTGTTGCTTACTTGCTTATTTTAGTAAAAATCTCAGATTTTTTTTAAAATCCAAAAGCAATGAACAAAATATCAAGGGCACTTTGATTAATAGACAGACATCTCTGATATGAGCTCCAGTAGAGTCTGTGCCAGTTATGATGATGATGTTTGGTGCCGAGATGGATATCGGGCAGGAAGAGGAAGGTTCTGATATGTTTAGATGGATAGATGAGCATGTCTTGAAGGTTAGTGCTGTAGATTAGCTGTTAGCTTGGATTCGAATTTGGTAACTGTGGGAATGAAATGAAATGAATGAAAGAGTAGACTTTTATGAAAACAATCAGTTATGTTAGTTTCTGTCAGGATTTCCAGGAGGCTTCCAAAGACTTTTTTTTTTTTTAGTAATGAACGACAAAAAAATAATTTATCATACTTTTATGTACATGTAAGACATAAGCTAATGAGAAAAGGTCTAATTGATTTGTGAGGAGATTTCTAATGAAGCAAGATTTGACGGGTCCTCTTGTGCTGGTTCTGATGTCAGTACTAAAGACACATTAGGCAGGTTACCTAGGTTTGCATTATTTCACTAGAACAGAACACTACAGGGCTTTGTCCATTACAAATTTGCTGCAGATGCTTTGAATTCAGTAATATGAATATTTCCTCTTGTTTACAATATATGGATACCTTTACACTACATGATAACTGGCCCATACACTAAATGTGTGTTGTACTGATTTTTTGTTTCTTAACAAAGGTGAAGTTTTATCAGTATAATATCTGTGGTCTGTTGGGGTGAATATACCGCTAAGGTTTATAACGCAATTGCCTCAGTAAGCAAAATTTTTATGGTCAAATTTTCTGATCAAATACAGCAAGCTAGGCCATAGTAATGAAAGTTAGAGGTTACAGAAAAAATTAAAGTGGTGAGAGAAGAAAAAATATAACTATATTTTTGCAAACATAGTATTGATGGCAGACTCTAGTGGGGTACAACAGTGTTGGAGAGAGCAGTGCAACAAAATGTTTTATGAATTGTGGGTACAGTGATGGTATTGCACGTTTCTAGAACATTGACTAAAATGTGTATGTCACTTAAACATGATTTTATGCTTGCTTAGTGTGCAACTGTTCAGAATATATAGTAACTGTTTACTTTTTTTTTTGTAGTGGTAGTACTAATCACACAAGTTAATGGATTGGTATTTAGATTTCTTTTAAATGCACCCAGAATGAATTTATATCCTTTTATTATGATCTCTTTTTTTTTTTTTTTTTTTTTTTTTTAATCAATGTATGTGCATGTACCTTAGAACCTTAAGTTCTGTTACATTATATCTCTTTACATATTACTTTAAAATTGGCCTGGAATAAAGTATATACTTTGGTAGTTACTGTGTTTAATCAGTTCTTTTGTGCATTGTTAGGAAAATGTTTTTTATTGTACATCATGCAGTCCTCACAGTTAAGACTAAATCACTTTATTGGATCACTTTTTCTACCGTACATGATGAAACCAAAATCAACACTTTTCAAACAAATGTAACATGAACTTTTATACAAAAATACTATAAACTTTAAAAGAAAAAGAAAAAAGCCCCTGAACTGTAACCAAATCATTTTTGCCTCTGATATGTCTTTAAGAAGACTTTTACAGGAGCATATTTTAAATGCTATATGTTTAGTCCAAACTCATTAAAATGTCCTGTAGTACACATTGGACTACACTGGACTAGACACACACACACAACAATTTTCCAAGTATTGTTCAAGTATTCACAACTGGAAATGTAAAAGGGAATAACCTACTTAAGACTACAACATAAAATGTTTCAAACCAGACACCGTCTCATATGCATATTAACCACATTAAGGTGAAAACGTTCTCTTCAGATCATGACTAGCTTGTGTTTAAGCCTGTATTTCCTCAACGGCTCCATTTTTAAATGATGGCATCATGTTCCTCACTGCGGGACATTAAATAAATATTAGCTATGTTACATTATTACATATGAACATATATAAAACATGGGATAATACATAACAGAGTGCTACAGTCGGGTTCTGGAAGTAAAAATATCAATCATTTTCTTCATAGGGAAATTCATTTTTAACAACAATTTACAAACCGTTAAAGACAGACTTAGGTAACACTTTATTTTAAGGTGTCCTTGTTACAGTGTACATATACATTTAGGTATGGAATAATATTAATTAACTACAAACCCGATTCCAAAAAAGTTGGGACACTGTACAAATTGTGAATAAAAACAATGTAATGATGTGGAAGTTTCAAATTTCAATATTTTATTCAGAATACAACATAGATGACATATCAAATGTTTAAACTGAGAAAATGTACCATTTTAAGGGAAAAAAAGTTGATTTTAAATTTCATGGCATCAACACATCTCAAAAAAGTTGGGATAAGGCCATGTTTACCACTGTTTTCTGGAAGTATTCCTAAGCCCATGTTGTGATTTCCATTACAGTACATTCCTGTATGTGATCACTGGCATCCAGTATGGTTTTCTGGCCTTGACCCTTACGCACAGAGATTGTTCCAGATTCTCTGAATCTTTGGATGATATTATGCACTGTAGATGATGATAACTTCAACTCTTTGCAATTTTTCTCTGAGAAACTCCTTTCTGATATTGCTCCACTATTTTTCGCCGCAGCATTGGGGGAATTGGTGATCCCATCTTGACTTCTGAGAGACACTGCCACTCACATACCCAATCATGTTGCCAATTGACCTAATAAGTTGCAAATCGGTCCTCCAGCTGTTCCTTATATGTACATTTAACTTTTCCGGCCTCTTATTGCTACCTGTCCCAACTTTTTTTTAGAATGTGTAGCTCTCATGAAATCCAAAATGAGCCAATATTTGGAATGATATTTCAAAATGTCTCACTTTCAACATTTGATGTGTTATCTATATTCTATTGTGAATAAATTAAGTTTATGATATTTGTAAATTATTCCATTCCTTTTTTACTCACAATTTGTACAGTGTCCCAACTTTTTTGGAATCAGGTTTGTACATGTACTTACTATATGTTTAGTGTTAGGATTAGGGTTTGGCTCAGGTTGCAGGTAATTTTATACATAATTAAGTATTATAATAGTAAGTACATGTAACAAGGACACCTTAAAATAAAGTGTTACCATAATAAATTATGCACAATTACATGCAATTAACACTAACCCAACCCTAACCATATAGTAGTTAATTAATATTACTCAGTACTTAAACGTAAAGATGTACACTGTAACAAGGACACCTTAAAATAAAGTGAAACCCAGACCTACTGTGTGCTACGAGCTTGTAAATGTCTTATTGAATTTTGGTGAAAAACTACATTACCCACAATGCTTTACAGACACTCCACCAGAGTAAACGCAAATCCTATACATCATGTAATACATACATACAGGATTTGCATTTACTCTTTGCATATGTATATATGTACAGTATACATATGTATACACACACACACACACACACACACATATATATATATATATATATATATATATATATACAGTATGTGTATATATGTGTGTGTGTGTGTTTATATATATATATATACACACACACACACACAATATTTGTCTCATATATACAGTACCATTTTCAAATACTTTTTTTTTTAATCAAATAAAAGTTTAAGATTTTCACCTTATAGCTGGTTGGTTTGGTATATGGCTCTTAATAACTCTTAACAATAACTTTTTAACAATCCCTATGGGAAAAATTAATTGGAAAAAAAAAATCCGGAACCAGTGTTGTTGAAAATGTGGATGGGCACTAATGCGTTCTTTTGAGAAATAGGAGGTACATGGTTCAAACACTCATCACATCACATATCTGGACATATTTGGATCCACGTTTTTTTTTTTTTTTAAACAAGCAATTAATTAATTGCTCTGATGGTACTCACATGACTCTGTAGCGCACTTCCCGTTGTGAGCAAGCCAACCTATAGCCCAGAGTGACGACCAGTATGATAATAAAGGCCAGCATCATACCGCCAATGAAACTACCCGCATGGAAGCGAGGACCTGCTGTTGGGTTACTAGGAGGAACACCTGTAGTTTAAAAATTTGACTATTAATGCTGATGATGCTATTGGTGAAACTAATGCTGATCTAAAGTAGTGCAATCAATCAGTGCAGAAACTCAGACTGTACCTGTCGATGCAGAAATCAGGCATTTGCTCTCTATTGAGATGTGCTTCACAGACGGTTCAGTTGGGGTGATGGGTTCAGCTTTGGGCAGTAACGTTGAATTGTTGGACATGTTCGATCTAGTCACTGAAGTCTTTCCTTCAGCTGAATGAGCCTGGACAGCTCTCCTGTCTGCATATGGAAAATCCAGATCAGCAAAAGCTTTTTATTTGTTCTTATGTTACAGAAATTACAATAAAAGCCACTAGCAGAGTACTTTTATAGTGTTGCGTAAGATTTTGCTGCAATAGCACACATCTGGTCCAAAACATTGTGAATGCTGTGTTTTCATGGAAAACTTGAGTAAGATGATGTGAGTTAAGAGATTCACATGGCTGTTCTGCTTGTGTATAACTCATCAGTTGTTTACGTGTAGATTGTTTCAAAGCAGTGAGCAGTGAACTGTCTACCTAGACCAGCTGTTATCAGCCAGGGCCTGGAAAAAAAGTATATACTTTGGTAGAAAATGTAAACAGTGAAACATACAGGCCACACCATTAGACTAAATCACTTTATTGGATCATTTTCGCTACCATATATGAAAGCACCTTTCAACAAAACTATAAAGAAAACATAACAAAAATGTCCCCAAACTGTAACCCAAAGATAATCCAATAACGCCTCTGATATAAAGATTTTTACAGGTGCATTTTTTATACACTATAGATTAAAAACTCATTTAAATGTCCTGAAGTACAACTAGATTAGAAAAAAAGAAACACACACACACTGAAAATATACTGAGTTCAGGTATTCTCAACTTGAAATGTGAGCAAACAGGGGACCTCAGCAAAGTTTCATGACAGCCTCAAGATAACTAAAAAATTATTTAAAATAAGACAAAATGAGCATTAAAATAAGCCCCAGATATTTATGCAATTATTTATTTATTTTTATTTAATTATTTTGTGAAGAAGTTAGAAGAAACAGGGTTCGCACTTTCTTAAAAAATCTGAATATATGAGGGAGAATAATTTTAAAAGTGTGATTTGTAGACCTTAAAAAAGCAAATTAATAACATCTAATTCCATGCCAATTGTAAAATGAATATACTTTTTTGCCAAGCTTTAAAATGGACCCTTTTCACAGACTTGACAGATGACCTCACTTGTGTCGAATGAGGAATGTTGTCAAGGATTTTTCTACTGGAGCAAATGGGAACACAAAAAAAAAAAAAAAAAAAAAAAAAACCCACAACTATGACGACTTGCGCTTCTGATAAAATGTGAAAAGGGTCCATATTTTATCAGGTAGAAATTGCGTGTAAAACTCGATTTGAGGGGGCCCAGAAACTATAATGGCAACCCTAAGTTTAAGCTACAAAAACGAGGAGCTAATATGTTGGTGGGTGGGGGTTTGCTATATGCTTTCTAGAGTCCTTTGGCTTGTCGTTTCAAGGCTGTTTCTGAACGGCTGCTTATTAAAATAACTACCGCTCTATCACTGACCCTTGTACAGCCGTCAAGCTTCTCCTCACTATCTGTGGGAAGTAACAAAAAGAGTAATAAGAATAAGTATGAGCAATAGTAAAAGTAATGTTGTTTCGCAGGCACCAGAACTGACAAATCTGGCATCTTTGCCATAAGCCTTGCTTCATTTCGGACTCGGAGTCTGTTGTGCAGCTCCCTCAGGTTTGAGACAGAACCGCAACGTTCCAAACTCTGTGTACACGTATACACAATGGAAGCTTTCGCAATTTCCGTTATATAGCGCGGTTTCACAGAGTTCCTACAAATAAACAACTGAAAAATACTTACCCGATGGCAAAAGCAGACAGGAGTGAATGAAGATGAAACACAAACAGCGGTTCATTTTCTTTACGAATAAACTAAAGTCATAAAGTTCCAAAACTAACCGACAGTCATGAAAGACGGGGAAAAAAAAGCTGTCTTCTGAGTCTGCCCTCATTAACGACGAGTTTATCAAACTGCTTCAGGTGTCATTCAGAGGAACGCGTTATAAATAATGAAATTAGACTTTAATATCCATACAAGTGGCTGACAGCGACTGAAACTGTGGACTATGTGGTCTTTACTTGCGGTTTGGTTTGCACATCTGTCGGTGTGTGTGTGTGAGAGAGAGAGAGAGAGAGAGAGAGAGAGAGAGAGAGAGAGAGAGAGAGAGAGAGAGAGAGAGAGAGAGTGAAGGTGTACTGTAAAAAGCAGGCGCTCGCCCGCATATCTAATATAACATTATTGTCTAAGTTTTGAAAGTAATAATGTCCAAGCAAGTGATTTGAAATTCATTTTATTTTTGCAGAGCATCACAGTCTGGAGGGGAAATCGAAATACATTTACAAAAACTTAAGTGCACCCAGGCACGATCAGTGGAGCCAGAAATCCGATGGCCACGTTTTTGATAAATGATATATTCAATTGTACTTTCTTCGCAAATGGTTTGACTGTTTGTCAAAACAATATCAAAAACAAAAATACTTTGTTTTTTCGAAATTACGGCCACTTAATGTAAGCATCGAGTAAAGGATGAAAGAGTTGCACATCTATCTCCAACATCAGTGTTTTTCACCACAACATGAGGCCCATGCTATGTATTAAGGCAGTAAAAAAAACAAAAAGACAGTTTGGGCACATGTCTGCAGGATGTCCAAAATTGGCACATGGATTTCTTTGAAACAGATTTTACTAAACAGAATTCCATAAAAACATTAGGCCTTTCTGAAAAGCATAAATTCGATATGCATGAAAATGCTTACATGCCCATTTTCACACATACACACACACACAAAAGACTTCGTCACATTTCTGTAATTTACACTGAAAATACAGAACCATGGAAAAACTCTGGCCATGTATTCTACATTACACATCTCATTAGTGAGCTACTCGCTAAAGTGCCAAAGAGAATGAGGGACTGATACTCTAAAACACAGTCATATTGAGGCAAAAGAATGTAATCGGCTGCAGAAAAGGAGGAATTCATTAGTACAAATGACATTTATACAATACAATGTGCACAGAACTGCAAAAACGTGAAGAACATTTTCTGTTGTGGTTGGTTGGTTTTGTTTGAAGTAAAATTATTCGATCTGGGCTCAAATTAGCTGCAGAACTTTGGAATTCAATAATGAACAATCAACATGCAAGCGAATGCTTCTCTTTACTCCGACCTTGGCTGGTGTTCTCACTTTTACCTTACTAGTTACTTCTAGTCGCCAAGGCACAGATGTTGTTTAAGATCATTCCTTGAGTTTGACTGCAGGAAAATAAGGTGATTTTCACTGATCTCTTCCAGACCAGCATAAAACAAAATGATCTGCATTGACGACAAAAAACCATCTACTGCAGCAATGTCTCACTGCATGGAGCCAAACCTCTGGAAGAAAGAGGATCTGCTCATCAGGTAAGTCTTACATCTCATCCAAACCATAGTCCTCTTCAGGGAAGTCTCCCACAGTTACTGAGAGGGGCTTCACGAAGGCGCCATATTTTGGCTCACACTTAAAATAATGTTTCCCATTCACACTAAAATCAAGACAAACATAACGCATCAGTTAGACTTTCTCAGAAGGTTCATGTAAGGGTCACATTAGTCATTTTCAGACACATGCTGGTATTATTCATAAACATAAATAACTTGTGCATGCACTGACCTGCCATCATTCTTCCCCAGCGGCTCATCATATTTCACACCAACCCAGTAGCCTGGTTTGAAATCTACTGTACCTGAAAACAAAGAAAGCATTTAAGCCTCACTGAATATCGTTGGAAAACACAGGAATAAAAATATGTGACCCTGGACCACAAAACCAGTCTTAAGTGTCAATTTTTTAAAATAGAGATTTATACATCACCTGAAAGCTGAATAAATAAGCTTTCCATTGATGTACGGTTTATTAGGATCGGACAATATTTGGCCGAGATACAACTATTTGAAAATCTGGAATCTGAGGGTGCAAAAACATAAAATACTGAGAAAATCGCCTTTAAAGTTTTCCAAATGAAGTCTTAGCTATGCATATTCCTAATCAAAAAATAAAAGTTTTTATATATTTACATTAGAAAATTTACTAAATATCTTCATGGAACATGATCTTTACTTAATTTCCTAATGCTTTTTGGCATAAAAGAAAAATTGATAATTTTGAACCATACAATGTCTTTTTGGCTATTGCTAAAAATATACCCCAGCGACTTAAGACTGGTTTTGTGCTCCAGGGCCACATATGGGAAAAAAAAAACAAAACAAAACAAAAGACCCAGGTCAGGATGGCGTGTAAGAAGTTCACTGAGTTAACTGCCTTCTGAAAAGCATCACGCACAATTTAAATCTATATCAAAATTAGATGTAAACTGATTATATTAATTACTTTTCTTTTCATTATTACAAGTGCATGCAACATTCAAGTGGTAAATCAGAGCAGCAGATGCGATTAAACCAGGTCATGTAAACAGCACAAACAAAGCCTTAATCTGAGAGGTATTATATGAAAATGAGGGTAAGCTTACCAACAAACATAACAGTGCCAATCTTGGTAGGTTGCCCAGGAACTTGAACTTTGCAGCGGTTCCCAACAGCAATGGATTCAGCAGCCGCCTTCTCTTCCTCTTCTTTCTTAGCAAGAGCCTCTTCTTGCTTGGCCCTGTTTTCCTCATTAAATCGACCTAACTTCATATTCTTCTTGAAGTTCCGTATCGAGTCTGACAAAAAAGAAAAGTTGGATTATTTGCTTACATTAATTATAAAAGCACTTATTATATGTACAATCAAAATCAACCATTTGTACTTCTACTTACTGAAACACTTGTACCTCACTGTCTAACACAGTGAAACTATTTTTATTTAAATTTTTAATCAAAATGTTAAAACCTGCCCCTTTCTTACAACTGACGCAAGCTCACATTTAATCGATCTGCCTCCATCCAATCAACAACCAATTGATAGAACCCTGTTCTAAATTTTTTCCCCATTTTCAAAAGTCCATTTAACTCAGATGTACGTCACAATAAGGAAGACATGACATGTCTCTATTTAAATTTCTTTTGGAGGTTACCGTAAATCACAGCTCAACTATTTGTACAGTCACTATAAGTTGCTATAAATTAAATCACTCAACAAATGTGTAGCAGGCTGAAATTTGATTATTAAAGATATTTGGATTACCTGCCCTTTTTTCATAGGCTTCATCAGAGATCTCAAATTTCTCAACCTTTGACAAATCAGTGAACTCCCCGCTTTGCGTACCACTGCAGTCTGTCACCTGCACAGAAAACAACACTAAAACATAAAAATTCCATCTTTATTAATGCTACATATGAACAAATTTAATTAAAACTTTTTAAGACCTTTTTAATACCACCTTATATGAAATTTAAGACCTAATCCTGTAATGGAAACACATTATGTTACATACATATGTAATATTTAATGTGTTTAATGTAAAAAGAAAACAAAATATAATCGGTGTCATAAATTATATTTATTACTATGATATACTGTGAACTTTTCATATCAGCAGACAATATTCCATACAGAATATCCCCACAAACGTACTGCATCACCAAGATTTTTGGTGGTGTAAACAATTTATTCTGAAGCAATATTTTCAGTGTTTCATCAGCCTTTACATACTTAAATCTGCATTTCTTTTTTTTAACCTTTACAAAGATCTTTTTCAACCTTTTTTAAATTTATGCATCATCTTTCATGTCAAGTTATTACGATTGATCAAATTCAATATACACTACAGGGCTGTTACCAATCAGATTAAATAATTTACACTGCAAAATTACAACTGCATTAATGTTATGAGATTGATGTTTTAAATACATTTTTGGATATACAAATAAGAAATGTTGGGGTGGGTGCATACTTTTAAACACACTTAATCACTAGTAGATGGTGGTAAGTCACTTAATGAGTGAGTCATTGAGTCATTCAACTGATTCGTTCAAAACACGGAATCATTCAGTAACAAAACACAGCAGAGTGTTGCTTTGAGAATGTTTAATACTTCTGCTGTGATCTTTGTTTGGAACTATTTTCGTTGTAGAAATAGAACAAAAACTGTAAATATTGTCTCTAAAATGTAAGTAACAATAACTACCTGACTACTTTACTTGTCAATGTGACATTTGCAATTGTTTAATTATTCAACAAAATAGCTCCCTTGTCAAGATGTTACTTAACTATATCATATTATGAATAAACATTTCGATTTTTTTTTGTGTGTGTGCTGTTACGCTCATTTGTTTTGAAGTCTCTCACAAAGAGACAGACAGCATGAGCCTCAACAGCGTGACCTTGATACCAGAAATACATTATCAATCGCTGTTTACACTGAATGTAATAAAATCTGAATCATTATTGCGTTTCAATGATGGTTATTTTTTTGTCACTTAAATTTTAGTCAGGCTATTTGTCTGGTTAGGTAAGTAAAAAAAAAAAATAAAAAAAATTAAACAAACTAGAAGGCTGGTCAGCTAGCTGTAGCTAGACCTATATTTTTATTATTATTGTTATTATTATTGAGAACATTATATAAAAAAAAGAAGGTAGTTCTGTCTGATGATGCAGTAACTACCACGGGGAAAGAAAAAAATCTTTGGTCTGTTCAATGTGTGACCAAAAATATTTAAGACCTATTGAATCTGAATTTAAGACATTTAAAGACTTTTTAAGGCCTTTTATTAGGAAATTGTTAAGACATTTTAAGACTTTTTAAGGACCAGTGGACACCCTGTGTTATCAAAATAGTGGAATTCTGAAGCTCTAGAAATCATCATCTCACATTGCTTAAATTTTGTCATGTCACTTGTTTTCTGTGTAGCTGGGGTGTCAGAAAAATTCAATACCCACATGTATTCTGCAGTCATCATCCACATGATAGGAGCCGAGCAGCGCTTCATTGTTGTCTAGCTTCTGTAAGAACTTGTCTGAAGTGCTAAATAGCTCAAGGTCCATAAAGGCAGCTGGGGTGCCCACAATCAGCTCCAGTTTACTCTGAAAAACAAACATACAAATTAAACTATTAAATAAACTATAGCATCAATATGATTCCAAAAAGACCCTCACAGTTTGATGACCTGTGATGTTATACACAAAAAATATAGAAAAATTAGCTGGTTTCCACTGTTGGGCCAAAAGCGTGCGTGCTAGTGTGTGCCAAGGCCAGTCGTGTTTCCACTGTCACTTCCGGAGCTTGATCGTGCCTAGTCGGTGCTTCCTCGGGGCCAACGGCCCGGGTTTTTTTGCCCCCCCAACAAAAACCTTGGGCCAAAGCGGGCCAGCTGGGGCTAGAGGAGTGGTCATGAACAAAGGTGGAGTTTCTCCGCGTCTGGAGAGCATCAGCGCCACGGATCATTTCAGAAAGCCACAGCTATAACACCACCATTAAAAACTTTTTAAAATAAGTTGATATAAAAACACACTATAAGTAATAAAATAACCATACAAATAACTTGATCCGATATGGATTATAATCACCATACAAGGTCAGAAATATTTATAAGCGATGCAAAACACTATGCACGCTAGCCATTAACGTCACCACTTGAAGAAATCAGAGCTCAGCTTCATATACTGTATATCACAATCGTGTATTTATTTAGTAACATATTTTATCTGTCATAAGTCTCGTCTCGAGTTTAGCTCCGCGTAGCCTATGTCATTAAAATATAATAATGTTTTTTGTTCGGGACCTTTTATAAAAATATAGAAATTTTAATTCTTTCTAAATGTGATGTATGTGACCACAAATAAACAGAAACCCACTTTGAATGAATAGCAGGCTATGTTCATAATGCTTTATTTCTGTGTGACTAATCTTAAATCCTGATAAATTAATTCATTATGATCAATGTATCACTTATTATAGTAAAACACCGATGCTTTTGGATTAAAAAACTAAATAAAGCATGCAAATAAATGGCCGGTTTTATGTTCGTTTTGTAATCACGCTAGTTCACAAAACGAACATGATAAAACCGGCCGTTTGTTGACTTAGGCTACGTTCAAACTGCAGGGCTTAATGCTCAATTCCGATTTTTTGAAAAAATTTGATTTTTTTGCAAGGCCGTTCACAATTTCAATTAAATGCCACCTTTTGTGATCTCCTGTGTGAACGTGAAATGACCCAGAAGTGACCCGCATGCACAGAAGAGTACTCCACGGCCAACGACGTCACTCGTTGTTTGCGGAAGTAGCTAACGTTAAACATGGATGTCAACAACAGTGTAGGCAACAGCGGAGCTCTTTTTGCAATATTAAAGTTATTTTCCCAACGGAGCCAGCACAAATACAATCTTCTCGTTTTAAGAAGAAAATTAAAAAGGAGGAGGAGAGCAAGGTTTTTGGCCATGGCGTTTTGTGGAGCAGTGTTAGCAACGTCGGTACAGAGAAACGTGTGGGTGCGGAGTCGCAGCCAGGAGTGTTGGGATACTGATGTGAGTGGCTTCTATCTTCTCGTTCCCGCCTACTTCAATGCAGAATTATGACGTTTGTAGCGTATCAATGACGTACGGGTCGGATACATGTGGCCTGGCCGTTCAGACGGAGGTCGCATTTCAAAAGATCGCATACGTATCGGATTCAGGACCACAAGTGGCCTGGGTCACATTTGAAAAGATCGGATCTGTGTCGTTCAGACTGTCATGAAAAGATCAGATACAGGTCGCATAGAGGCAAAAAAATCGGAATTGGGTCGTTTCAGCCTGCAGTGTGAACGTAGCCTTATTGTGACTTATTTCTTATTAGTTTTCTGATAAATTCTGTTTGTTGGTGAAATGATGGATTTGCATTAGGGGTGTAAATCGGATGGTTTGTCACGATACCGTATCAATTCTCATACCCAGCGATACGATATTTGCCGATACCTCCAATTTCTACGATACGATTACAATTCAATACAGAAGTATATCGATTGATACATTGATATTATACAACTACATTTTTATTAACTCACAAATGCAACCAAAATAATTAACATGAACATTTATCTGAAATTTTCACATTGTGTGCCTCAATTGGGAGATTCAACAACAACAAAAACTAAGCCTACACAATTTTTTTTATATAATAAAGAAAATAAACAATTGGACAAACAATTCTTGTTGCTACTATGGGCTCAGTGCAAAAAAATCTTTTCTACAGGTAACCAAATTAATAAATACAATACAACAAAGACACAAGTTCAATAAACTTTAAAACAGTTAAATAAACTGCTTTTCAGGTTTTTCAGCTCAGTCTAAAATTATTTTTTAAGGTACGCTACAGAAATGTAATAATCAAATGTAAATAACTGCATAGTCTTCACTGTTTAAAAGTAAAAATAGATTAATCATTTTTGATGTTACAAAGGTTATTTAGTCAGAAGCAGTGAGCACTTGTATTTTTCTTTGACAGCATTAGATTTATTATTAGTTTGTTTTTACTTTAAGCAGCAAGCACGGATTTAATATACACATGCCTGTTCTTTCTGAACTGTTAACATTAAAACATATGCCTAATCGACTGGGTTTACTAGGATATTCTCCAAAACGCGCATTTAGATGTAATTATGTATTTATTGATCCATGCACAAAAAAGCGGAAGATAGCTCAATTTAGTATTCGCGCATGTGGCTGTCTGTGTGCGTGCACGCGCTTCAGATGTGTGCGGTGAAAACTTCTCACACAGCGCTTGACTGTTCCACAAACAATCCCGAGCATCTTTTATGCTCACCTTGTGCCTTTGGCAGTCCTTATACCGAGTCCTGATCCGTGAGTTTGACATAGACGGACATTATGTGAAAATGTAGACAGTGCCAAATAAGCTGCCTATTTATATTACAGATATCGATATTTTACTTGTGCCATCGATGCATCGTATCGTCAGACATCATATCGATCCATATCGATGAATCATTACACCCCTAGTTTGCATGACGTTGCTCCTGAGAGGTGTGTAAAGGGCGGGTTTTAGTGAAGCACAGCAGAGCTTCTGGCACGACGGTGGAAACTCAGCGCTATTTTGGCCTGGTGCTACAGGTCCGGGGCTATTAGCACCGCCCGGCCCATTTAAAGCACTGGCTCACACTGGCCTGACAGTGGAAAAGCGGCTATTGTACCTTCATGTGTACCAGAGCTTGTCACGTGGGCAATAACTTTAAAGCCTAATTGTGCACCTTACTTACCCCTAAATGGTTCAAAGAAGTTAATTAAGGGTTCATATTAAACCTCAGCAGTACTAATATTCATATTTTAGATTTTGATGTATAAAATCATTTTTTAAGGGTACTGACACAGTGACCATCTCTTGTACAACTTTTTTCTTGCACATTTAGTCTGACTATATTCAATCAGCATATATATATATATATATATAAAATAAATAACTCTTTCAAAACTTTCACATTTCCCAGAAAAACTTTGTTACTCGCAAAATAATTCCGTTCCCTCAAGAAACTTTGCCTTCACTTTCAAAATTTGCAGTGGAAATAATATGAAATGGTACGAAACTCTGTTTCATAGATTTTGCAAACAAATCCAACATGTTTTGGAGAAATTTAAGTTTCGTATAGTTTTTTGGGGGAATGCAATACTTTTATGAGAGAAGACACAGTTTCCTAGGGGACTGCGATTTTTTTTTTTTTTTTTTTTTTTTGTGAGTAGACAAAAGCATTGAAATATAATTTTTACACCTTTTTTTTTTTATTTTTAACACATCATGTCCCTTTAGGGGCTCCATATTACAGAGCCACAAATGCTGTTATTCTGATAAAGAAATATCATGCAACAGTGATGTCATGCCTGTGATTTGACCATATTTCCACAATCTGTCCCTAGGGTCCAGCTGACCCCACTGGAAATTTCCTTCATTTTTAAAAAGGGTTCCCTTCATCTCAGGGGCATGAGACTCTGTGACTTTTCCTAAATAAGGCTGGATTTGGTTGTTCTAAAGGTGTGTAAAAAATGAATAGATATAAAATTACAGTTTAATGTCCTTGGGGACAGATTGAAAATGAATGACCCCACATTGAAAATGAATGGGAGAAGTGGGGGAAATTTTTTTTTTTTTTTTTTCATATTGTTTGTCAAATTTAAAAAAAATCCAGTATAAATCTGAAAATTTCTACATTTAAATAAAGGTCTGGCCCTAGAGCATAAGTGCAAAGTGGAACAAACTTTCTATCTCAACACAAATAAATGTGTGCGACTGCAACAGAAAGCATTTTTTATAGAAATTGGCACAGGCTATAAAATCAACAAATCTGGCATAAATCTGAAAAATTTCCATACATAAAAGGACTGATACTAGAGCACAAATGCAACATGGAACAAGCATGTTCACTTAAATAAAATGAATAAAAATAAAATAATAATAATAATAATAATAATATACATAATACATTAAAATATATAATAATATATGTATGTATGTATGTATGATGTTGTTTTTTTTTTATTTATGTATTTATTTATTAACACATGATAAGTAAAAATTGATAGCCTGAATGCACTGTAAGTCGCTTTGGATAAAAGTGTCTGCTAAATGCATACATTTTTAATTATATATATATATTTCCTTAAGCGGTCGCTCTGTAAAAGTTTGGGATCTGACCCCAAGGACCAAAAACGTAAACCCTACTAAAGGACCGATTTAGGGTTAAATAAGACACTACACCCAGCTCTTTTACAGTTTTACAAGAAAATAAATAGCATAACATGTCCTAGATATCACGGGTCATTTTTAGAAAACAAAGCTGCACATACTCAATTCTGCAACAGACAATATAACATGTAGTGTAATATCTGACATATATCATGTCTGGCTATTTGACAATAGTATATGAGCCGCACCTTAAACTCTGCGATCGTTATTCCTCGGTTGAATCTCCGGTTCGCCTCGAAGTCGCTGACGGTGCTGGTGACCCGCACGGACACGGTGGGGTTGGTGATGACTGTCACGCTCCCGTCCATCTTCCGTTACTAACCGAGCTCTGGTGCTGCTGGTTCGGTCGAGCTGAAAATCAAATGGTGTGTTTGGTATTCATGCAGCAAAACACAGATGCGCGCAGAACAGTTATTTTGTCATTTTGTATTTCACTTAAGGTTTAATGTTTGCTATCTTGCTGGTTGCTATGGCTAGCCAGTATTTACATGCACTCACGTGACAAGCTCTCACTTTATTAACTGCTTCAGCAAGCTGTTAGCACGTTCACTTCTCACCAGTTACACGCGATCCGATATTTTAAGGGCCGTATTCAGAATTCAAACCAACAAAACCGTGTATCTTCCTCGTGTTTCAGCTCCTAAGAAAAGCTCTTCCGTCAAAGCCAACACCACGAGATTCTGGAAGCTTCTAACCACCCACATTGACCTTTGAGCCAATAAAAATTGGCAATTGGGCGGGACCTTGGATTCAACCAATAGGAAAACGTTATCAGGCTTTCAGTGGGCGGGACAAAACGTACTCTGTCGAATCGGGCTGTTCAGTGCTACGGTTATTATCCAATCACTATTCATTTTGTTGAAGCAGACCGCTCCCAGAGATGCATGATAAACACATGCTTGCAGTACTGAATGTATTCCACACGATGCTGCTAGAGTTTCAGAAACGCCTCAATAAAGCTCAAAACACACGACAGGAAATTCATTCAGAAATTGCTAGTAAATGTCACAAAAAACGTTTAGTTTTGCAGTAGGAATATTACTATTATTTAATGGGCCTGAGCTAACATGAACTAAAATGAAAAGTTGTGTTTTTAATAACTAATGTTAATCAAATTAATAAGTATACTGTAAAAAGAAATGTATCAATCATTATTAATTGTTTAAACTAAGTTTAGCTAATTGGACCTTACTGGACCCATTTTGAAATAGGTTTGAAGCTTAAATAATTTAAATACACATTGAGTGTATAGAAATATATACAACAGGATAACCAAGGCACATTTAACTCTCTCTGCAGTGGCAAATAAAGTAATTCTGAAAACTGCTACTCATCTTGACTGCAAAACATGACTGGTTATGTTAAAAGGCAAGTGTGCACAGGCAGAAGATCAAAGGGCTAGGGGGTTATTGGCTGAGGGGATAGAAAGTTGTAGGATGGGGGTGACAGACTATAGCCTGATCTCCTGCCTTCCTGAAAACAAAGTTTACATTCTTGCAAAGGGATGAGATGGAGGTACAGAGCTCTGCCTCATCTCATTCTGTCCATCTGCTTCCAGGTGTGCGTGTCCTCTTTCACATTTAAACCCTTACTCTCCCTGTCCATCCAGCATGCAAAGTTTTGAAACACACACACACACACACACACACACACACACACACACACACACAATGTTGGTTTCATTATATAACTCAGGACATCTCACAACATCTGTTGTCTCAGGTGAAGTCTCCTATAGACACTAAACCAAATCAGTCGTGAAACATCAAATATGGTTTATGTCAAAATTTGACCTTCAAATTGATCAAAGACTTCCAGACATGCTTGGGGTCATTACAGTAAGTTTCATAATTTGGAGTGTGTTCGGTAGGCCTATAGATAGATAGATAGATAGATAGATAGATAGATAGATAGATAGATAGATAGATAGATAGATATTGACACAATAGATTTAACAAACTTTTAAAGAAATTCCAGTCTCTAAAAATAACCTTCATACTCATTGAAGTTTTTAGGATTGTATGAAATTTTGCATACAACTTGACAATATGTTGTTGGATGGAATAAAAAAAATGTAATCAAATTATGTCTTATTAAATCTTCACGTCCCCATTGAGTTTGAAAGCAGTTAAATGCACTAACAAAAACTTGTGAGGCTTGTGTATTGTTTGTTTCTCAATGGGAGACAAATGTGGTTTGGATAAGAAGGATTGCACAATGGTAATGAAGGAGCCAGATTGAAATGCAGCAGGCCTGTGGCGGTGGATGTCTAGATGGGGGAGGTTGACGAAGCGCAGGGGCGTGACGCGTCGCTCTGCAGCAGCGCTCACTCGCCTGCGGGAGAATGGGAGAGAGACACAGAAAGGGAGGGAGGAGGAACTTGAAAGAAAAAAGTTAAAATAAATGGCTTCCTTGTCTTTGGAGTCCACAGAACAAACTGAAAACGGCCCGAAGGAGTCCACGCAAGAGGAAGCCAAAGTGAAAGAGGAGATTGATCCGGACGAAGTTTCGGAACAACTGCTCCAAAGCTTCCAGAACGCGGCGCTCAGTTTTTCCACCGATCAAGTCGCGTGTCTGTGCGAAGCGCTCCTGCAAGCGGGCAATGTGGATCGCCTGTGGAGATTCCTCTCCACCATCCCTCCTTCGGCCGATCTGCTACGTGGCAACGAGACCCTACTGAAGGCCCAGGCTCTGGTTGCTTTCCACCGGGAGGAGTTCAACAAGTTGTACGCCATCCTGGACAGTCATGACTTCCACCCGAATAACCATGGGTTCCTTCAAGACCTCTACTTGAAGGCGCGCTACAAGGAGGCTGAGACGTCCCGGGGTCGCAGTCTGGGCGCCGTGGATAAATATCGACTGCGCAAAAAGTTTCCTTTGCCCAAAACTATTTGGGACGGAGAGGAGACGGTGTACTGCTTCAAGGAGAAGTCGCGCAATGCTCTCAAGGAGTGTTATTTGATCAACAGGTATCCCACCCCGGTCGAGAAGAAGAATTTAGCCAAAGTCACCGGACTTTCTTTGACTCAAGTCAGCAACTGGTTCAAGAATCGCCGGCAGAGGGACCGGACCCCCTCCGGTACCAACAGCAAAAGGTAAGCGCATTGTATCAAGTATGTGAACAGTGATTTGTCTCAGGCCCGAGAGAAACATTCTCGAGTCAAACTGAGAGAAGAGAGCAGTAAACAAACCACTATTGTGTGCGAGGTTTACACTAGAACGAGTGTGTAAACTAAACACCTTGACAGATTCTGAACAGATTGCCCTGTCTGGTGTAGGCTGTTACACTCACAGTAGGAACTCTTCATTAAAGGCCTAGTGGGTCGCAGATGATAGGTTATTTTATTTAATAAACCCTTGAGCATATAGGAAACTTTTTATTTTTTTTTTAGTTTGCGCACAGATGGGAGATACAGACGTGAAAAACTTAAATATTTGGTCAATATTTGCCATGCATTCTAATTGTTAAATGAAGTGTCTGACAAGTGAAAATGACAAGGAGGTCTAAAACATGGCTGAAAGCATGTTGCTTTGTTGTGAAATGTGAGATAGGGGCGCCAGGAGTGGCTCCAGTTTCCTGAACTGCACCACAATGTCTTTCTGTAGGCCAGGGCAGAGAGGACATTGGTTAAAAAAAAGCTTCATTAAGATGTAAGAGTAGTACTTGGGAGAGGTAAGCCACACTAGAAATTTCTTTGTATTAGAATTTCTTATTAGAAATATATCAGAGAGCGTAGGTTTTTGTGTGTGTTTTCCCCCATTCAATTTAATGAAATTATATATTTTAAAACATGTTTATTACCACTGCAGCACAACTTGAATCTGCTGCCCCCATTATATATATAATTGCAATTTTGTTAGGAATATAATACTTAGGGAAATGTTGTTAAAATTGTTTATCTGCATAAAAAGAGAAACTTGCTATGTTCACACAATTATCACAAATATTTTGGAAAGGTTTTTATCAAATATAATTACGTTAAATGTAGTTAACTTCGATTTGGTTCATGAGGCATGAATTAATGGAGCCAAAATATCTAAATGTTATTATGATATCAATTATGCTTGTTCCCAAAAGCACATGGATGCCTATTGTGTGTATTTTCATCAGCAAGATATAATAAAATGGAAAAATGCAATTAAATTTTCTAGTATATGTTTTTATTGATCTAACATACATTTCTAAAACATTATGCGTCAGATGTTAGAACAATATTCAGCAGCCGTTAATAATGTACATGTATGTTTTTTTTCTGTAATTTGCTCACTGAAGCACATGCACATGGTGACAGGTTGGCTAAATTTAAGAATTAATTTTAATGTTTGCAACTACAAGAGTGTCAGTGACCATATGTGCTGCAAGTTAGCTGGTTTCTGTTGAACCACAAGCTTCACTGGGTCTGGTTTGTAAATAATTTAGGTTTCTCTATTGAAAGAGCTGTCAAAAATGTTTTGGATGATTGATGGTAGACATTCATGGAGACTACATTTAGAATTTTGACCAAATGTTTCTGTCTTTTCTTTAGTGAATCTGATGGAAACCACAGTACAGAAGATGAAGCCAGCAAGGGAGATCTGGATGATATTGCTGACAAACCTGCTGCTCAAGAGACAGGCAGCTCAAATGCTTCTCTTATATCACTCTCTGGGGCTCCTTGCAGTACTGGTCAGCTTATTCTCAACAGCACCGGGGGATTCCTTACAAGCTCTCATCCACTGCTGCTCAATGGGAGCCCTATACTCTCAGGGGCAGGAACGGGGGTCATCATCAATGGGCTGACACTGAGCGATGGCCACACAGTCACTCTCAGTCCTGTTACAGCTAATGCACCATTGCTACTAAATGGAGCTCAAGTAATCCCCAAAGATGACCGGGGCATCAATGATATAGAGGCCCAAGGCAGCCTGCCCACTGTGGTTCTGAATCCCCAAGCCAGTCTAACTAACACAATACCTCTCTCGCTCAGCGAGGATGCAAAAACAGCCAGCAGCAACGTCTCTCCATTGGATTTCATCAGTCTTCCAGAGGCCTTGAAGAATCCAGATAACACTCAGTCACTGCTTACAAACTCAGTGACCTCACCCATCATCTCTACTTCTGTCATCTCTCCCACATCTCTTTCTTCGGTGGCACTGGTCCCAAATAGTATTCCTGCATCAACAACTGGCTCCATGAGTTCAGTCATCTCCAGTCCCATGGTGCCACTACTGCCCACACAGCCACCTGAAATTGTTGTAATAGGAAAAGCCGAGTCTCAGTCACCAATTCGCAGCTCCATCTCTAGCACTCAGGTGCTGTCTTTACCCCAGGTGGTTCCATCAATACAGGGCATTCCAGTTTCTCAACTGATGCAGCATCCATCTGGGGCCACAGTGTCATCCTGCCCCCAGCTTGTTCCAGTCTCCCCGGTCAATTCACAGTTACCCCAAGTCCCTATTCCTCATTTTCAGACACAGACCTTGCACATTGGTCCAAGATTTGCACAAGCACACCCCCAAAATGGCTCGAACACATTAAGCACCAGTAGTGCTTTATCACTCCCCCAGATGGCTGATGGGCAGATTACACAAGTGCTTACACCTCAGCTAGGAGACGAATCTACTTCACATACCCTTCCACAAATACAGACCTCCATGGGAACACAAGTCATTCCCATCTCCTCGCCGACTCAAGTTGTGCCCATATCCCAAACCAAAGACTCGGGCCAACCTCAGCTGGTCCCCCTGTCACTGCCCCAACTTATGCCTGTGTCATCCATTGCGGGAACTCCAACTGGAACCCTGTCCTTTCCTCAGGTGGTCCCAGGAACACCATCTCTCTCCATTCCGTCCCCTGGAGGTGCTTTCCAGATTCTGACCTCTGGATCTGGAACAGGATTGAGTGTTGCCCAAGGACCAATACGCCTTAGTCCAATAGGGCCTCCTCAGAGTGTCCCTACTGGTACCATCCCAGGTGTTCAGCTTCTCAACTCTGGGGTGATTCAGTTACCTTCTGCCTCTCCAGGTAGGTCACAAAAATAATTTCATCAGGAGTGGAAAACAGTTGTTTGTTTGGTTCTGAAATGCATTTATTCTGTTTTTTTTTTGTCTCCAGGCAACATCCTACTAGCAGGTGGCATTGGGGGCAGCCCCATCCTAAGTGTTCAAAATGGCAAACTCATCCTCACTATCCCAGCTGGTATCCAGTTCGCCAGCATGCCTGTCAAGTCCGTCCCAGACAATTTGGTCTCAAATACCCTTGATCCTCAAACCTCACCTGTACATCCACTTGAAAATCAACCAGCACCTTCACTCACTGCTCTAACCTCAAATTCACTACAATCATCTCCTTTGGGGTTTGTTGGCTCCTCTACACTTTACTGCAGCCCTGAGCCAGGAACAATTGCCAACCCAACCCCAGGAGCCTCTCCTGACACCCCAGACTCTTCTAGCACTCCCACTCCTACAAGTGTCCTACAATTCCAGCAGACCCTTAGCCCTGATAGCATGCTCCCACTCAGTCCAATATGTAGCGGTGTGGCAACTGGCCACCAACTCTCCCAGCTAGCCTGGAGCCCTGTCCCGCTGTCCTCCTCTGCTGGTCTGACATTATTTGACATGCGTGGGAAAGGAGATCTTCCAGAGGACCCTGCTTTGTTAGGATTGCCAGGAGGAGAATCCCTACTGTTGGGCACTCCTCCTCCAGGCGAAGATGTAGAGAGAGATTCTCAACTGGATGAGGTGGAGGACATGGATGGGGACTCGAAAATTCTGACACAACTTCAGTCTGTCCCTGTGGATGATGATCTGGGTTTGTAATCACTAATGCTTCTGACAAACTACTAGATGCAGTTAATGTTAAATCTCAAACTGCAAGACTTGCATTTGACCGTGTCCCAGAAGTGCGAGGAACTATGATTTATGACCTCAGAGGTTTGGATGGAGTTTTAAGAAAACTAAATATAGAAAAGAACCTCTCGTTTATATATGGAATTCATTTGTGAAAACTATATATTTAGCAAGGGCATGACCATAGAGGTTTAACTACAGTAGAGGGAAGGCACTACCATTTTGTCACAGAGGACATTTGCGTAACCTCTAGGAATCTAAGGCTGTGTCTACATGTTAGCCCTTTTTTGATGATACGCAGAGCTTGAGGCATGTTACAAGGACTTACATGACTCCCTAAGTGGTAAAAAGGCACTAATATGTCAGAGGCAATCAATTTGTTTTATCTAGGAGTGAAGAGCATGTGGGAATGCCTTCTTTTGTGCCTTACATTTTTGTTAATTCTCAGTTTTATAGATTAAATGACTCTGACAAGTACTTTTATCTTTTAAGAAGAGAAACAAGTCATATTAGGTTTCCCTCTGAGAGACAATATAATAGAGGTACATGTTAATGCTGGTCACAAAACAGGAGCTCAATAAATCAGCTCAAATCTAAGTATGAAATGAGTCTGAACATGAGCTAGTCATCCTGTCAGACATCCTGCACAGGTGGCTCCCAAAGATACCTGGATGCACCGACAGCACCCTGCACTGGGAGAAGGAAATCACATTTCAGTAAACTCACAACACTGGGTGGAAGACAAGACTTGGTTGACAAACTAACCTTTAAATGTGCCTGTGACAGCTACATTGGATATGCTATATCTTCACTGCTCAGTTCTGGTGCCGTTTTAATTGTTTTTTGCTTTAAAGTTCAATTGGCTTAATTACCTTTTATAGGTGAGTAGATGCATTTGTCTGATTTGTTGACATTACACTTCGAACACACAGTGAAGCACTCTATGTTGTTTTATATTCCATTTATACTGTATCTAGCAGCGTAAATTTATGATGGCACACTAAACTGACCGTGGAAATCCTATACTTGTAGTATGATAGATAATTGATATTGGTTTAAACCATTGAGTTTACCCAAGCATTTCAGCTCATTACCATAAAACTGTGCATAAACCTAATAGGCTTCACTCTTAGAAAGGTACAAAAGCTGTCACTGGGGTGGTACCTTTTCAAAAGGTACACTTTTGTTCATATTAGGTTCAAATATGTACCTTTAAGGTACCAAAATGGACCCTTTAGGAACAAACATGTACCTATTTGAAAAAGTACATTATTCTACGCTGCTTCATATAAAAGCTGTTAACTCAAATTGAGTGTTTGAAGGGAATAGAAGTACTGAATATTTGTCTATGCAACTGTTCAACATGAACCCTAAGATTTGTTTACTGTTTAAAACAGCCACTTCTTACACTACAAATCCATCATGTACATATACAGTGAATTTTTTTGTTTGTTTGTTTTTATTCTGTTTATCTTGTCTTTTTATATTTTAAAATCAAATATTTTAATTGTAGAATTTCCACATAGCTTCAGGAAATGTCTGTTTTGCCCATTCCCCGCTTGATTCTTATCAAATGCAATTTAAGTGATTCAAAGCTACAAGTAAGACTTTTTCAACACAGGTGATTATCACTACCAGAGTGGTCTGCTTATTGCAGAGCACAACTCTGTATATTTTGCACATTTTATCATTTTTAATCATGGAGCTTTTACTTTTTTTTTTTTTTTTTTTTTACTTTTTTTCTGGCCCCACAAAATTTGGTGCTATTTTTAAACCATTCAACTACGATACAGCTTGGCCTGTGAGATTTTGACTGGTGCACAATAGTCACCCTTAGTAGTCACTCTAGCCCTAAGTATACCTGTCTCTTTATGTTATTATTATTATTTTTTTTTAAGAATATTTAATGCATTTATCAATCATTTCGGGGTCATTCAACCTTATAGCTGTTTTCCTCACTCTAGCTTAGGTTTACACTCCATTTTGTGATATAACGTCTTTTTTTAAATTTCTTTATGAAAGTGTTTGTACACAACAAATTTACATAACACATGACTCATTGAATCGACAAACCAAATTTTTCTTCTTCTTCTTTTAAGCACCTGGCCAATGTTTTAACTTTTTTGGAAAGTATGTGTGCGTGTGTGTATGTTTGTCCCTGAGTATTGCAATTACTCCTCCAGAATGTAATGATTACTATGTTAATGCACGTGTATTTTAGTCAGTAGAGATATATGTTTGTCCCGTTCACTCTTTAATACTTTCGCTTCACTTTCATGTACAAACATAAAAATATGCAGCTGATCAAACCAAAGAATTTTTTTTTTCTTGATCATTTCATTTAGTAAAGGGAGTTTTGTCATTATTGTAAACGTCTCTTTTTATAGAGGTGTGTTTTGTATCTTATAGTTATTTTATTTTTTTATATTCCATTTTGTGATATGTAATAAACATATATAATACTATCTGAATGCTTTTTGTTTGAAATTAATCTGAAGTTATTTGTGAAGCACTTTACCGAAATGCCTGTCTTACTACAAAAACAACAAAAAGATCTTTCTACCCAGAAGCAAAATCATCTGTGGTTTTCTTCCACATCATTACAAGCATATATGGTGTATATTTATATTTCTGCCATGCCATCTCTAACCAAATTGTCTAACAAATACTGCACCATGATTTGATTAGGAAATAACATTGCCTTCACATTTAAATAAGCTCCTTTGTGCACCTGACATCTTCCCCAGGTAATTGATACAAATACAAACAACACTTAGTCTGAAAGGTTTGTGTGTGCGTGTGTGTTGGTGCCTGTCTGTTTTTTTAACCCCTATGCTCTCCGATTACCTGCATGTACCAAGTTGTCTGGGCGGGTCTTTGTGGCTGGAGAAGGTAAAACCAGCTAAAACAAAAAAGCTGATACACTCATCGGCTGCACTTATTGGCTAGCACGTCACTGGAGAACAAAAAGGCTATTGTGAGATCCCCTTTACCTGAGAGTCTCTACATTGCATTCAAATCAGAAGGTACTTTGGTTTTGCACACTTCTTCTGCAGGTTTCAGTATTCTTGTGGAGCTTGCTGTCGTTATTGGCTTTGAAACAGGTCTCAGTTGTCCCCTCGAATGGACTTTTAGGTGGGACGATTTACAACTTGTTTTGCAAACCAATTCCTCGTCATCCCTTGTGGGACCTTCCACCATCCTTGTTCTGATCATGGCGATGGGCTTCTCCCCAGAGCAGGTGGCCTGTGTTTGTGAGGTTCTTCTCCAGAGTGGAAGCATGGATCGCTTGTCCTCGTTCTTATGCTCTTTCCCTTCCAATTCCTCATCGTCCAGTGTGTATCTGGGAATGGCTCAGAGTCAAGAGAGCGTGCTGAAAGCACGTGCTGCGGTCGCCTTCCACCACTGTCGTTTCACTGAGCTCTACACCTTGTTAGAGGAGAACACGTTCTCCCCACGCAGTCACCCTCTCCTCCAGCAGCTCTGGCTCCGGGCTCACTACATGGAGGCTGAATTGCAGAGGGGCCGCCCTCTTGGGGCCGTGGGGAAGTACCGCATCCGCCGCAAGTTCCCTCTTCCTCGTACCATCTGGGATGGAGAAGAGACCAGCTACTGTTTCAAGGTGTTTAAATCTGTTGTAGGATCAGTGAGCACTGATTTATCTGATTGTGTGTTAGTCTCAAAATAATCTTGTTTAGTTCTGGGAGAGATTTCAAGAGCTTTCGGTTGCATCCTTTGCTCGCAGGAAAAGTCTCGCAGTGTATTGAGAGAGTGGTACTGCAGAAAGCCGTACCCTTCGCCACGAGAGAAACGAGATTTGGCTGCAGCCACTGGACTCACTGCTACACAAGTCAGCAACTGGTTCAAGAACCGACGACAGCGGGACAGAGCTGCGACCAGCCGTCAGGGGTAAGAAACCCTCCCTCACAAAACATGCATCAGGGGAACAACATAGTAGATCCCTGCTGGAACACAATGAACAACTTTCAATCAGAAACTGCTAGTAAATTTTACAAATAAGAAACTGCAAATGTTTGGCTTTAGATCTGTGGTTCTCAACCAGGGGGCTTGCTTCAGAATGACTTAAAATGATCTAAAATAAGACAAAACAAGCATTAAATTATCTTAATCAACTAAAGATTTATATACTTATTTTAATTGACACCCTTGGTAAACTTTTTCATTTCTAGGCCTGGAAAAGTCTTCATGAGCACTTATAATTAATAGGTGATACATATTTCTATGGCAAAATGTAAAATATTTTTCTGGGTAGAATTTTGAGCATGAAAATATTATTAAAAATCCTTATCCAAATGGTTGAGAACCACTGCTTTAGACGGTTTGAATGAAAAGCAGTAGCATTCTATTGTCTTCTTTGATTGGCTCTATGCTGCCCTCTGCTGGATGAGTCACAAACCAAAAGACTTCAGAATCTTCAATAATCCATTTACATATCCGATCTCAGTTTGACATATTTCAGGTTTTATATCCGAGTTCTTCCTATGTTCTAGCAGAACCTCAGCAGGAGCGTTCCTGAGCTCTGATGAGGAGCTCTCACCGCCAGCGAGTCCCAGCACACTCTTCTCCTGCTCCCAGCAGCTCTCTGCCCACCCGCCCCCTCTCCGCCACCTGGGACCACACACTACTGAAATCAATGCAATAGAATACAGGTCAAATAAAAAAACAACATTTGGTAATTTAAACGTGCTGTATTTTTTGTACATGAATTATCCCTTCTGGAAAGACAACATAATTGAAATAGGTGTCTTTGTAAGTCACAGCTGTCTCTGTGTGAGCTCTAGACTCTGTAAGCAGCATAAAAAAAAGAGTCAGGGAATAGGTCTACACTTTTTTAGCCTTTTATGCAGTTGTGTTTGCTGACTTGAGGTTGGATGACAGTCTTGTGTAGGTTAGCAAAATGGTTGAAATGGCTTACAGCACTTTTTACAAAGTCAAAGTTGAGCTCTTTTAAACACAAAACAGAGCATCAGTTTGAATTGAAAATGCTAAAGTATTTTCCTCTTTTTTTATAATTTGTGGCAGATCATAACGCTGCATCTTTCATTGCTATAACTGAATCACATTCTCTTCTCTAAGATGTCTGCATGAAATGAAAATTCACCCTTTCTGCTTTCTAAATGCATGTCATTGATCTTAATGTGAATAATTCATAAAGAAATAAATAAAAATAAACAGACTCAAATCCAGTGTCTCCTTAGGTTTATTACGAATATCCATTAGACCCTTGACGTGGTGTTTTGGCTCAATGACCAAGGAATGTAAAAAAGAAGATCTATCTCTCTTAAGTCACATTAAATTCTACTCACAGATTCTTAAAACAAGTGTCTCTCAATGTCTTGTATACTGACCTTCTTGTAAAGTGCACCACCACTGCCTTTCCCCAATACAGCTTAAATGAACAGCATTTAAAATGCAGTTCATCAGCAAATACTGTACCAATGATGATTAATGAGCTAAATGAAAACAGTCATTAAACGTTCCACTTCAAAGTCATATCAAATGAATGATATGAAATCACAAACTTATGGTCTAACAGTCTCTTACAGGATGAAATTAGGGCTCATACAGCTGCTGTAACATGAGTGTTTGTCCTATTATGGCATATGGCTCTTTTCAGCAGAAAAATATATTGATTACTTCAGAATGTACCATTTACACTCCAGATAAACACATAATTATGCTACGTGTCTCTTTGGTCATTCTGATCTATGGTTCTGTTATTATTGTTACTATTAGTCTGCCATCGCATGTTTAGAGGCTCACATGATTCTAGTTAGGTTTTCCACCGTGGGCCTGTGTATCCTCTCCTCTGTATCATCCAGTGTGTGCCAGAACACAGGAAACGGTGTTGGGATCAAGTGATGCACAGGTACAACTGGTTCAGGGGTATAAACAGAACAAATTAAACTTGTTTGATCCATTTGCTTTATGTTATTTGCACAAAAAAAAGTAAACATAACATTTGAATTTTATGTAGGCTACACTACTATTCAAAAGGTTCTGGTCAGAAAGATTTTTTAAATGTTTGCATTTATTTGAACAAAATAAGAAAAACACTGATATTGTGATATTTACTTGAATATATTTTAAAATGTATTTTATAGCTGTGATGTTAAAGCTGATTTTTCTGCAGTCTTCAGGATCACGTGATCCTACAGAAATCATTCTAATATACTGATTTGGTGATCAAGGAATATTTATTATTATTATCAATGCTTCTTTTTATTATCAATGTTAATTCTTAATATTTTTTGTGGAAACGATGCTAATTTTATTCAGGATTCTCTGATGAATAAAAAGTTAAAAAGAACAGCATTTATTTGAAATAGAAATCTTTTGTAAGGCTATAAATGTCACTTTTGAACACTTACTGACCCCAAACATTTGAATAGTAGTGTATGTTATCTGACTGTTTACTGACCTCTGTGTAAAAATGTAATGTGATCGTCCTGCACGAAACCACCATAAAAATCTTTCCTGAAGTAACTCTGTTCTGACGGATAAGATGTCAACAAACCCTGTTTGTGAAGTCTCTTCTCTGGAAGAGAAACAGAGAGGGATTCTGACTGCGCTGGCTGACGTCATGCATTTTCAGGCTGCAACCCAATATGGGTTGTTTTGAACTTATACCTGCAGCGATCAGTTGGCTGTGTTATTAAAGTGATTGAAAATTAATGGTTCTGGGTCACCAAGCAGGTCCAGCAGGACTAACAGATCCTGAAAGAAAAATAGAGAATTTAGATAGATAGATAGATAGATAGATAGATAGATAGATAGTTAGACAGATAGACAGATAGATAGATAGATAGATAGATAGATAGATAGATAGATAGATAGATAGATAGATAGATAGATAGATAGATAGATAGATAGATAGATAGATATATAGATAGATAGATAGATAGATAGATAGATAGATAGATAGATAGATAGATAGATTGTACAATTAAAAAAATAATTAATATAATATTACATAAAATATAAAAATATAAAATAATGTTTAAACATAATTATAACAAATTATAAAGAAATTTTTTTTTAAGATTTTTTTTTTTTTACATTTATTATTATTTTTATTTTTTTACATTTCTCTCATCAGATTTATACGGAGCCCCTCACATGACATGCAAGAAAAAATAAATAAATTGTGCGCACAATTTACTAATTCGTTTTCTTGATTTATAAGTTTTTAAGTCATGTGCACGCTTTAGCAAATCGAGGGAACAAATTAGTAAACCGTGCGCACAATTTATAAATCGAGGGAACGAAATAGTATATCATGCACGATTTAGCCTACTATTTTTTTCCTGCATGCAATGTGCAGGGCTACGTAGATTTAGGATGATTAATCAAAATAAAACAAAAATTAAAAAAATGTATTACTGTAATATGACTGTAGATACTGTAAATTAATAATATAATATTATATATATTATAAAAATAAAATTATTATTATTATATATTAATATTAACAACAACAATAATAAAATTATTATACAGTTAAATCAAAAAAATTGTCAAATATCACATTTGGCATGCTGATACCTTCTTTACCATTAATCACACAGCACAATATATGAAAAACAAACAGATAGACTAATCTCAGTACACACAACCTCACCACTGCCTGGAGAAGAGTGGTTTCGGAGGATCCAGAAGGGTGGGGAGTACAGGCCATAAGTTCAGCCAGATGACGAGAACCGTAGAGAGAGTCTGTTTCTGTTCATTTCTCAACTGCCTCCTCTCCATCAAAAAACTCCAACTGAAATCTCACCGCAGAGCTCTGGAGTGAAAAACAGAAAGAGAGGATGCAGGTAGTCTGTAATGTGTTTTGACACTATGTCACACCAACCCCATCTCATAATGATGTACACACACTTAAAGGGGTCATATGATGCAATTTAAATTTTTCCTTTCTCTTTGGAGTGTTACAAGCTCTTGGTGAATAAAGAAGATCTGTAAAGTTGCAAAGACTAAAGTCTCAAATCCAAAGAGATATTCTTTATCAAAGTTAAGACTCTGCCACTCAGAAGTATTTGCTGTTGACTGCAGTGCAGAGTTTTGCGCAGTGGCCATCTCCAATATCATAGCACAGGGTATGGCTGAATCACTGGCACCCACAAACACCTGCTTGGGGTTTTTAGGGCCTGCAGGTAAGATCTTGGAGTCATGGTGGCATGCTAGGAGCAGCCTGCGAGGATCCAAGGGGTCCAGAACTGCTAGCACATTGGTGAAGGTCACTTTACCCTTCGGGGTGGATGAAACGAAAGAATTCTCCTCTAGCATCCATCCCTCTGACAGTGAACCCAGCTGGGACAAGATATGCTGCAGCTGGAAGAGGTGAGAGAACTTTAATGATCTTCACTGGATGCTTATCAGAAGAAGATAATTAAAGGAATAGTTCACCCAAAAACTTTACTCACCCTGAGAGCCATCTAAGATGTAAATGTTGAAGAAATTTAGAATTACTTCACTCGCTCATCAACGGATCCTCTGCAGTGAATGGGTGCCGTCAGAATGAGAGTCCAAACAGTTGATAAAAAAACATCACAATAATCCACAAGTAATCCACACGACCCTAGTCTATCAATTAATATTTTGTGATGTGAAAAGCTGCATGTTTGTAAGAAATAAATACATCATTAAGGCTTTTTAATTTTAAACCAATGCTTCTGGACAAAATAGATAACAGTAGAACATGTATTGTTCAGGCTGAGGCTTTACCTGCCGTATGGTCTGACTGCCTGAAAGAGGTGAGCAGATGATTATATTCATTTTGTCTAAAAAGGATGTGCAGTCCTCTTCCTGACAGGCCCCCTTCCTGCAGTATTGAGCTTTAACCCTAGCTAAGCAAACCTGATCCAGCTAATCAAAGTCTTCAGGATTACTAAAAACTTCACAGTAGGAGCAGATTGGGCTGTGAAGGGCCACATACTGACAAAAATAAAACCACAAAGGTAGTCCATTGTGTGCTATATGATATTGTGTGCAAATACATTGAACAATTTGTCTATTTTACAGTGGGTTTTTCTTTATTGGAGCATGACTCTCTGTGCCTATTTGCTTTATTGAAAACAGCAATGTAAATATTCTGATTAACGTCTACCTTTGTCCTCCATGGAAGAAAGCAGTGTTATTTTAATATTATTTATGTTAACACTTAGATGAATATGAATTAGATTTTATTTGAGCATTTTCAGTTACATTTTCATTTTAGTTAACTTTAGTAGTTTTTAATGTGCGTTTGCCATTTTTATTTTTATGACTATTTTTTGTTATTATGCCACCCGCAGTTGAAACCATCTTCCAGAAGAGATCAGATGTGCTAAATCAGTACGAGGCTGAATACAGTTTCTCACTGACGCTATCCAGACCCAAAACACATGCGCTCTACACTGTGCTGCGTTCGAACTGATTGCACTGTATTTTATGCATATCATCTTTTATTCTTCATTCTTAATTTATTTTAAATTGTTTTAGTGCTGTGATTATTCTTATGATTACTTAAATTCCTTTTATGCACCTTCTAAGAGCAAAAAATATGCAAAGTTTATGCCTTTCTGTCTGGAGTCACTAAGCTGTGTCTGTAAATCATGCCATCAATTACTGAATGAACTCTCAGTCTGTCAACACTTGAGCTGGACTTCATCCACTCTGCCCTAGAAAGCCAGTCACCACCTACATTGAAGTTGCTAGATGTTTATAATTATTTATAATATGTTTATAATACGTATGCATGGTGAACTAACAAAAAAGCTGTGTCATCCTTTCAAATTTCCTCTTTTATTCAGGCGTGTAACGGGACTGTACAGTCTACTGTACGCTTTCGCCATGATGATGTAGTCTGGTCGAGGTAGCACGTCATCGTAATGAGACAGGCGCTTGTTAACTACGGTTTTGCCAACTTAGCAATTTTGTTGCTAAATTTAACAACTTTTCAGACTACCCTAGCAACTTTTTCTTCCAAAAGCACCTATCAACAAATTAAGCTATTTTTAAATTTGATTTGGCAACTTTTAGCAACTTTTGATAAGTTACTCAAACAATAAAACGGCACACATTTTCCATTTAAATTTCACAAAAAGAGGTAACCAAAGATGCCCAGCAGTACACAACATCACGTGAATTACGTTTATTGATATTTGCAGTTGTTCAATTTGATGATAATAATAATTTAATAATTGTTCATTTATGATACACCTTGTTAGTAGCATGTACCTGCGATTGTTGATCAGTTAGTACACTGTAAGAAAAATATCTTGAAAAATGGAAAAGGTACTAGTAATTTTCTAGGACATTAACCATTCAATCAATTATCCATTGTAACCATGTAACCCTGAAAACACAAAATACAATACGCAATTTAAAATGCAGGTAAAAACCTGCAATTTTTTTTTCTTAGAGTGTAGCATCCTGACTACTAATACACTGCTTAAAACTACATTTGTACAGAATGTGTAGTTTAACTAGTTTACTAGCTAATAAAAATGTGCAAGTGTTCAATAATTCATTGTATATAAAAATAGTTATTTATATTTTAACATTCTATTATGCATTTATATTACGAACAAACCGAATAATGTGGGTCGGGGCTGTGATGATCAATATGATCAAATTAAACATGCTTCATTGGTTCTCATATTGACGTTGGACATTGTTTTGATTTAATTGTTGCTGGGAAAAATGGCTTTATAATTTAAGTAGCCTAGTTCATTTTTTAAAGGCATCCAGGTCTTCTCAAATTAAACAAATGTGACCCTGGACCACAAAACCAGTCAAGGGTCCTTTTTAAAATTTTTTTAGATGTATGCATCATCTGAAAGCTGAATAAATAAGCTTTCCATTGATGTAGGGTTAAGACAATATTTGGCCGAGATACAACTCTTTGAATATCTGGAATCTGAGGGTGCAAAAAAATCTAAATATTGAGTTTTTAGCAATGCATATTACTAATCAAAAATTACGTTTTGATATGTTTATGGTAGGACATTTACAAAATAACTTCATAGAACATAATCTTTACTTAATATCGTAACAATTTTTGGCATAAAAGTAAAATCAACAATTTTGACCCATACAGTGAATTGCTACAAATATACATGCTACTTTTGACTGGTTTTGTGGTCCAGGATCACAAATATACTAGATATTACAATTAAGATAACACTTTACAAATTTTTTTTATTAATTAGCATTAGGACAATGAAGAACAATATATTTATATAGTGTTAATTCATGTTTGTTTAGAACACAGTGTTTAAACAAAAATGAAAAAGTAATAATCAGAGTTGCCATACCTTTATACTGCTTTTTTTTAGTCTGGAACATGATGTCGACCAAGACAGGATCCCTTGGAAGGCCTAGACCCCCTAGCACGCAATTTTGATAGCCATTTTCTCCTGAAATGTGACTTGGGCTAGTTTTGAGTACCAGTAGGTCTGGTTTTGTTACGCGGACCTGGCAACCCTGGTAATGATCCTAGCATTAAAAGCTTCATACATGCACAACAATGAATTTGTCTCTCATTCATTCATTCATTCTTTCATTCATTCATTCATAAGTAAATAAATAAAAATAATCATTTATGGGAAATAATTACATTTTATTAATGTTTATATATGCATTAATATATTTAATTATTAATATTGTCATCAATACACCAACATGTAAAGCATATATATTTTGTAATAATTGTTTCTAAATTTTGACTGATTTTCCCACCTTGAATTAGGGATGCCTTCTATTTATTTATCGTGCTATGCCGTGCATAGACTGTATAAAAACAGTGCTATACGCATTTATGACCAGCAGATGGCGCAAGTAATAACAGTCAAGCCGACAACCTTTTGTTCCAGCAGGAGGCACTGTTGTTCTCTGTAGGGCAGCAGAGGCTCTGCATAGAAGTGTGTTTCATCCGTTTATGTCACTCGCTCAACAATTAACATCAAACTCATTTCAGTTATAACTTGACAGATACGTTAAATAATCTTCTGGGTCAAAACTGACAGTTTCGCTAGTTAAGAACACCAAAATAACAGTGAGACAATGATTTCTCAATGAAGATGGCCTAACTTTTCGCCCAAACACCACCACACTCACTCTAACCATGTAAATCTCACGCCAAAGTGACAACCCCGCTTTTGAAACATGACAAACCCTGCTTTTGAAACGAAGTCTCAGCTTACAAATTTTGCATATACTTAATACTAAATTCTAACAATAAATACCGTTTTGGCGCACTTTATGTGGCGTAAATTGTCAAATGTAGCACTTCAGTTAAAGCCAGAGCCATGAAAACAGAGAGTTCCAAGCTTCGATCTCTAATAACACATTTGAATGGGTTTAAGTAAGATAGACGACAGCTTCATTATACAGGCATTATTTGCAGCAATTTCTGGTAAACATTACAGCATATTAAGCATTGATTATTACGTCGATGACATTTAATGTATCATTTTATTCTGGAAAGTGATGGAGAGGCAACATTAATATGGTTTTCTAAACTCTCAGGTATTGCTTATTTATAATGTGACCATACAGCTTAACAATTTTTTTCAGTTACATAAGTGTTTTAGTTCAATAATATTTATTTCATATTTTGAGAAGATCTTTTGGTACTAAATACTATTTGTGCAATAATTATGGTCCATTAATGACTTTAAATATTTTTTTTTCCTAATATGTCTATTACTTCTGTCATAATAAGTGTAGTATTTAAGGTTAAAATAGAGAAAAGGGTTTTAAATTCCAATAGGTAGAGGCAAATTAGAGTCATTTTGTTGGCAAAAAACAAACAAAAAACAAATTAAAAACCTTTTTCAATTGTAACGCCAAGGTTTACCCACTAGGTACCTGTATGGCTCTTAACTAAATATATCTAGAATATTGCAGGTCATACTTGCTTTATTTTTTTTAAGTTCTTCATTTGAATAAATATGTAACACTAGATTTTTAAAAGAGAAATTAAAAAAATGAATAACTTAGGCCTACACCCTTCTTTAATAGGAATTTAACCAGCAGTCATACCCAACACCAGCCCAACACTGAATCTACACTGAAGAGCCTGCTCAGTAACCCTACTCGGAACCTACACTGACGACCTCCTGACCTCCTGGGAAAACTAGGTTGCTGCTGGGAGAGGTGTTAGTGAGACCAGCAGGGGTGCTCATCCTGTGGTCTGTGTGGGTCTTAATGTCCCAGTGTAGTGACGAGGACACTATACTGTCACCTTCGGATAGGACATTAAATCGAGGTCCTGACTCTCTGTGGTCATTAAAAATCCCAGGATATCTTTCAATAAGAGTAGAGGTGTGACCTCGGCATCCTGGCCAAATTCGCCCATTGGCCTCTGACCATCATGGCCTCCTAACAATCCCCATCTCTACTGACTGGCTTCACTCGGTCTCCTCTCCACCAATAAACTGGTGTGTGGTGGGCGTTCTGGTGCACTGTGGCTGCCATCGCTTCATCCAGGTGGATGCTGCACACTGGTGGTGAACGAGGACATACCCACTCATAATGCTGAGTGCTTTACACACAATGAATGCAAGCAAATACAGTTTAAAATGGTGCTAAAAAGGCATTCAACTGGATTCAGCAAAAGATTTTTGTCCACTTTATTTTTACAGTATATACACATGAATCAATATCGGAATCAAACTTAAAAGTTGGCAACCCTCATAAAACCATTCATCTGGTTTTCGCAATGTTTTCTGCAGCAGCTTAAGAATTAAACGGGGTACACAGAAAGAAAAAAAGTAACACAACTAATGAGCATAATTTATATAAAATTGGTGCCATTGCTATGGTTTTAGGTGTTAAAGGAATATTTCCCACAAAAGTGAAAACCTGTCATCATACCCACATTCTTCAAAACATCTTCTTTTGTGCTCATTCTAATTATGGAAATAAAATACTATGAGAGTCAATGGGGACCAGTAACTGTCTGGTTACCCACATTCTTCAAAACATCTTCTTTTGTGCTCATTAGAAGAGAGAAAATAATACAAGTTTGGAACAACTTGAAGGTGACAGAATTTTCATTTTAAAGTAAACTAGCCATTCTTTGCAAGCTTTGTTTCAATAAATGAACTTTTTAGACGTGTATTCCTCATACAGTGAACTCATCAAGGATACAGACGTGTAAATTACTAATGAGCCGGCATTTGTACATCTTTGCTCTTCCAGTGTAGCATAAAATATTAGTCAAATAAAATAATGGTCAAGAATGTTATCATTATGAAATATTTTAATATATTTTTTATAAAATAATGAAAACATAATTTACACATATTAAATGTACACTCATTGATACAACATCCCCAAAAGAAACTGAATGATTAATCAGTTATCAGTACTAAATCGAGACATTAGAGCCACTGTTTCATGCATGAAGCTAATGATAACAGAGACAAAAAGATGAATAACAATAAAGTTTCTTAAAAGAAATAAAAGCGTAAAATCAGCTTTGTACAAAAGATCATGAATCAAACAAAATATAAAGGACAAACTCAGTACCCTCTAATAATGTTACCAAATCTTCTAATTTTCACCTTGAATTTGACTTTCTGTATTTAAAAAAAGAACAAGAAAAGAATCAAAATAAATAGTCAAAATATTACACATAAAAATAAACCTTCAAATATTACAGCTGGACTATACAATTTGCCATGATTTAAGAATGCGCAACACAGATGCACATAGATGCTCTCACAAGTATATTACTCATATTTACCTTTTAGAAATAAAAAAGAACTTAATAAAACACCTCCACCCAACTATCAAACAAACAGAAATGCATGGTGTAGATATGACACCCAGTAACCCAGAACTGAGTGAGTCTGAAAAACCTCCCACTCTACTGAGAGAAAAACACACAGTGGGTCAAGTTCTTGTAGTCACAGCAATTAAATGAGAATCTGAAAAAACTGTAAAACTGGATCTTAAACAGTGGGGCAAATGAGCTTATCATTCTGATAATCTGATTTCGCAAATCTAGAGTGATGATGTATAAATAAAAATTCCAACATGTATACAGACTTTTATTTAAAGGTACAGTCCACCCAAAAACTCCTTCTCATGTAGTTCCAAACCTGTATGACTTGCTTTCTTCTGTGGAACTTAAACGAACACAATTGAAGTCAATGGGAACTAAAACTCTTTAGTTCTTCAGAACAATGTTTCATAGAAGGAATAAAGTCATATAAGTTTGGAACAACATAAGGGTGAGTAAATGAAAGAATTTTCAATTTTTAGTTGGACTGTTCCCCAAGTGGGGAGAACATGTGACGTGTTAAATATCAGCAGTTTAAAGCTTTGTATAAAATCACTGTATGTACAGTCACACTACTAAACAGCTGCAATGAATGACGTCTTATTTCTATCTCTCACCCCATAAATAACCAAAAACCTTTGCGTTTTACAATGCTATCCACTGTCATAAGCATGTATATAGTTGTTTTTGTGTGTCTGAGCAAAGCAGACACATTATATTTTCACTTATATTAGCTATGATGACTAGTATAAAGCAGTGCTTTTGTTTTGACGTGAATAAATAAGTCGGAGATGAATAGATCAGGTCATCGAGAGGGCAGCTTACGGGTCCTGAGAGAGGAGGAGATCTTTTTTCCAGTCGCATCAGGTTAAAGGGATGGAGAGAGCTGATATGAGTCGTGAATTATAACACAGCTGACCACTTTAAGGCAGACATGTACAGAGTAACATGGGGTACATGATAAACCATATTCGATCCAGCCTTCCAGTTAGAGCGCATAACCGAGTACAGTGTGGATCGTCTTAGTATGTAAACACGATGATCTGTCTATCTATTGCCAACAGTCATTTCACCTGATAAACCTGAACTAAATACAAATAGAAAAATAGAGTCTGTATGGAACACAGCTGACTAGGGTTTCTTACTGTCTGCTTTGCATATATATATATAAATATATATACATATACAGTGTCGAAATCTGACAGAACAGCCCAAGTTTACACACAGTGCTATGCCAAAACCATACTTAAGAGAGCAAGTGGCATTTCCTGTCACATGACGCTGTCACTTAAAGACTGACCGATGTCCACGCACAGAGGAAACGATCAAAGACTTGGGTGTTACATCACAGTTTTAGTAGTGGTTGCTTTCACTGGCGGCGTTTCTCCATCTACAGAGCCATTATTGCAGAGTTTCAGTCACTACAGGAAGTCTGTTGGATGATAAATCAGCTGAGATGAGGATGGTTTGAACTTTAAAGATGAACACAATGTACCTGCACATGAGATTATGCGATGTAGAATTAGAATTTACAGTGACATGTTATCTGTGAGTCGTTCCTTTTTCCTCACAATTACAGTACCGTGATTTCTCTCAACGTTTTGGGAAAGGTAGGATCTCTCACGTGGCTCAAGTGTCGATTTTCTGTTGCTTTTTTTTTTGCTGTTGAGCTGACTGTGCAGTAAATAGGCCTCTCGGATGTTTAGCGTCTCTCAGTTTGACTGGCTCAAGCTTAGCGTCGACTCGTCGAGTACAAAAATAAATCTACAATGAGAAAATAGTTCGATCAGATGAGGAGCTCGCTCGTTTCAAGGTAGGAATCGTGTGTTTGTTTGTTTAAAAATAGACATTTGTACTTCTGTACCGGCTTTAAGTTAAAGATTTAAAGTCTCAAGTCATCAGGCAGATTTCGGTTTCCCTCAGTCACACTTTGGTAAAGCTCACAGTTTGGTGTGTGGTGAGGATCTAGATGAGGGCGAGCGGGACAGTGGGTGCACTGGACAATAAGAGACTGTGAAGTGAATTAGCTGTTAGGCAAATCTCATCTTCTCTCAAATTGAAGGGAACAGTCATTTCCTCTCGGGCATGGTAGTGGATAAGAGTTTGCTGAACTTGCGGAGTTGTTCACTGGCTGAGTGTGATTCTTCCTGCAGACGCTGGTTGTTCTGCCTCAGATTAGCCATCTCTGCTAACAACGTTGCCTTGTCCTTTTTCTCCTGAGAGGATGGGACAGGAAGGAACAGAGGAGGGAAAAGGAGGAGAGAAACATTATTACGAGGATGTCACCAAAAATGTGAACAGTTTCACTTTTATTTTCTTTCATTTTGAATTTCTAAAGATAATTGTCCATTTTACTGGCCAGGGTGAATTGTTCAAACAATGTGCAGACTTTAAATAAAGACCGAAACAGCTGAAGTCATGTGACCATGGTGTCGGTCGTTTATAGCTTAACTTTGGCTTTTTACATCTGCTGATTCATTTGTGATGGAATCATAAACCTTTGTTTTTCTGCAACCCAAAAGCTTTTTGTTGAGGGAACCAGCGTGTGATGCCTATGAAAACACATCATCCCTGCAGCGCTCTATTGATATGCTTCATGACAAGGTGGAAAATTACAAGAAACTCATCAGATCGGTTCTTGCATAAAATCTAAATTTGACAAATGTGTCATATTTCAACTTTAAATAACTTCATTTCAACTTGAATGAACATTTTCAAGTAACTGACTACTTTATGTGTTTGAATACACAGCAAAAAAATGACTAGTGAACCTGTCCTGCACTGGTCAGGATCCTTCAGTGTAACTCACTTTTTCCAGATCATTGTTCAGCTGTTTCAGCATGACTTCCAGATGATTTAGACGCCCAGACAGATCATTGGGAACCTCTTCACTGCAACACACAAATTAAAAACAAGTTAATCCCAGTATTCTTGCATAGAAATTCTTATTCCACATATTTCAATACTTAATCCATTATTGAAGGAATGAGTTGATTTGAGGTTGAGCAAACTTCATGCAGACTTGCAGAGCTAACACTGTGCCCTTGGTTTAACACTACTGTTAAAAACCCTCAACTGCAGAGAACTCTGAGGAAGAGCAAGTATATACAGTACAGGTGTATGTTTGTGTATGTCTTACCTGCTGAAAGTAGGAGTGGTGCGGGGAGTCTGTGGTGTGTGGAAATGCACCGGGCTGATGACAGGTCTCAACTCATTGCTGCCCGCGTGAGACTCAGACAGTGAAAATAAAGAAACAGCTCTTTGCACTGTAAAAAAAACCCCAACACAGATTCAGTCATTTAGATTTCAATCATTTTCTCTTTTAAGTCTTTTTATACTGCATGGGATTGTTGCAAGAACAAAACAAACTTAATGGTAAAGTCTGTAAACCATAAAGAGTCACAGTGTTTACACTCTTCAGTGGATTATTTTAGTCAGTGCATACTAAGTTGGGTTAAGAGAAAGTACATTGAAAATGACATCACCTTTACATGGAAGCCCATTTCTGTCACATAAGAATAAATCATACTAATTAAAATAAAAAAAAACAAAAAAAAGATACAAATATGAGATGTCAAAATTATGAGATAAAAAGACAAAATTATGAGATAAAGTTGAAATGAGAAAAATAAATAGTTACATAAAATGTCAAAACCAGATTAAAAATTGACACTGAGATAAAAAGTCTGAATTTTGATATAAAATGTCAAAATTATGAGGTATAGTTATAAAGACATAAGTAGTGATAGTTAATTATTTTTATTGCCATCTCACAAAATAAACACACAAAGAGTTTTTAAATGAACATATGATAAAAAATCTAAAATCTTTTCAGGTAAAATCCTACTAAACAAGTCCCTGAGTGAGCATGCTTCATTAAGAAAAGTTTTCTACTTGCATTAAACCAGGAAAAGTTTAATAAAATATGTCGAAATTATGAAATAAAAAGGTCCTAATTATGAAATAAGTCACAATGATGGAAAAAAAAAGGTAATAATCAACTTGTACTTTTTGTACTTTTTATGTTATAATTATGATAAACCAAAACATAAAATGTGCTTCCATGACTTAAAGTATCTTTGTTAGACTTTAGAATCAGACGTGTCAGACAAACACAGCCTCATACCTTCATAAGCTTTGGCCGCATTGACGAGGCTGGACCACTCTAGACCACAGGCAGTGTCAGGAAGGGGCATGAGTCCAGGGTCCAGTCTTCTGAGAGGCGGAACCTTATCCCTCACCTCAGTCAGAGACAATTCTGATGCAGACAATGGTACTGGAAAAAAAAAGTGTACCCCAAAGCTATTAGCAGAGAAAGAGTAAAAACATAGCAGCTGACTATGACCAGCAAATGACACTTACCTTTCTTACTAGGCATGAGGGCTCCATGATTGGTGTTGTGTCCGTGGCGTCGAATAGGCAGCGTGCAGGTGAAGAGAAGGTCACTGGGCGGCACTTGTCCTTCAAAAAGAGGCGTGCTTGCATAACTAGAATCTCTCCGTCCACTGCACAGACTCTCATCAGAGAAAGTACGTTGCAGGGTCCGATGAGGAGACTATAGAGAAGCACAAACACACATTGAACAAATGAGTTTGATTGATTGTCTTGTTGTATTTTTTGTCTCTTTCTAGTGTTTGTTTACCCCATCTCGTGATGGTGTCTCTGTAGGGTTGTCCATGATGATGAGCTTTTTCAAGTCGTCCTCAATGGTGCTCTTGTGAGATCTGCGTGGTGAGCGCAGGTCCCTCAGAGAGGCACGTAACCGGGGCTGTCCGAACACGTTCTTACTGTTCATATCCACCTGCCTGAAAGCACACACAATAATAATCAGGACCAAGATTGAAATACATCATGCATCTATTTCAGAATCCATCAGCCTTCTCAAAAACATGAAATATACATTTCATAAACACATACTTGTTGCTGTTGCTGTCAGTGGAGGTGGTGCTGGTTGCTGTGCTGTTCTCCTCCTGTTGCCATGTACTCTTGGTTTTACTAAAGGACTTGGGGGCGGAACTTGAAAGCTGGGCGGAGCCTAATGTGGGTGTGACTGTTGAAGATCTGAAAGGCCGGGGTTTATCGGCCACAGCAGGGGTCTTGTACCCTTGAGGGGTATAGCAGGTCCTAAATCCCAGAAACAAAAATACACACAGTTCATATGTTGGTAGGTCAGGATTATTAACACTGAAAATCACATTTATAACACGCTTTAACTGCAGGCATAATCTATTATTGCCTATCACTGCTGTTTGTGCACATATGTTTGTCAGTCACACCTGAATTATCCCATATGTGTGTTGTGCTCCGCTATGTCTATCAAAAGTTTTTACTGTAGTACTTCACCTTTTACTAATATTATACAACAGTTCTTTCTGGTCCTCGAATCTGATCGGCTGAGGGCCTTTTTCTAGCCGTGCGATATTCTAGTGATAACAGAATTCCAACCATTTCACCGTTTGTATTGCTCTGCTTGTTTTTAGGCAAGAATGTAGTTATTAAGACTCCAAATATGCAATTTGCTAATAAAAATAACAAATATTAAAAATTTTTTTTTAGGCAAGAATGTAGTTATTAAGACTCCAAATATGCAGTTTGTTAATAAAGATAAGGTCTATTTAAAATTTGCTTCGACGATTTGGAAATGTGAGCTCCAGGGTGTCAGCAGCCACCCAGCGCTCATGAATCCGCCAAGGGCAGCCTTACCTCGGCCAATTATTCGGGAATTTGCTCCTGGCTCTTATGTATGTATGGTGGTTAAACATTAGATATAATTTGCTTTTATATATATAAAACAAAAGTTTGGGATCAGAAAGATGTTTTTAAAAGTCTCTAATGTTCACCAAGGCTGCATTCATTTGGTCAAAAATACAGTAAAACCAATAATTTTGTGAAATATTATTACAGTTTAAAGAACTGTTTTTTTTAACTGTTAATTTTTTCCTGTGAAGATAAAGCTGAATTTTCTGCATCATTACTCCAGTCATCAGTGTCACATGACACAAAACAAACCAATATAATAAACTAAATCTCAACAAAAAAAACATATCAAAATAATATCAAAACTAAATCATTTTTAAACTAAAACAACAATACATTTTAAAAATTCTTTAATTAATAGAAAGTTCAAAAGAACAGCATTTATTTCAAATAGGAATATTTTGTAACATTATAAATGCATCTACTGTCACTCTTGATTAATTTAATGCATTGTACTAAATAAAAGTATTATACATATAGTATTTTGAACAGTAGTGTATACATTTCAGAATAAATACAATACCTTGGTTTGAAGTTGTCGACGTTGGCTGATCCAGGAGGGGGGAATGTGCGGGTGCGATAGTTCTTGGTTTGATTTGCAGATGCAATGATGGGTGAAGACTCCCTGCGACGACCCTCTCCTCCCGCTCCAGACAGCTCCTGCAAGCCACTGTAGGTAGCAGAACCGTGCAATGGTTTATGGGGGGTTCCTGCAAGGCTGCGGCTAGGTTTGGCTCCTTTAGTGTTGGGACTTGGCGTGTAGAGAGATGCATCGATGCCACTGTCACTGGACCCTCCCTTGCCCATAGGGTCCGGGTCGGGGTCTAAGGGGTCAACCAGGGCACCGGAAACCACACCTCCCATGCTGTCAAACCAGCGCTCATCGCTGTGACTGCTGGAAGCATTGCTGGAGAGCGTGTTACTGCTGGAGTGACTGGAATAGTGTGCCTCACCCTGAGAGAGAGCAGGAGGAAGAGTGATCAGTACACAAGGGCCAAATGAAACAACTTCCTGGTTGCCCTGATGATGAGGATGACTTCTTACCTTAGAGTGGCGGTTTGGAGAGTCCTTCCCTGCAACGTCCTGTCGAGCCTGTCTTCTCGGAGCTGAGCCCACTGACACACCACGTGATGAAGCAGGAACATGCCACATGGGCTCTGTCCAACACAAAAACACAAAAGGAGTAAAGTCCAATTCACACTGAGAAAAAAAACTGTTTACATGCACTTTAAAAATTTCAAACTAAAGCAATATTTAATCTTTTTAGAACGTTATATAAACATCTAAAGATACATTTCAGACTATCAGACTTAGTATTATTTTAGTATTATTTATATACTATTATAGTATTTATTAATATTATGAATTAGCTTTTATTTTTATATTTTCAGATTTCATTTTAATTTTAGTTTAAGTTTCTGTAATTTTTTTGCTTTGGTCATTTTTATTATTCTTTTTTCTAATAGTTTTTATTTAGCTTTAATTTATTTTTATTTTAGTTTTTTTAATTTTATTGTTGTACTTCAGCTTAAAATCATATTTATATCAGTTAGTTTATTTCTAGTTAGAGTTTTTCCATCTAATATTTACATTTTGTTTTATTTCAATAAAGAAAATGACTTTTTAGTTAACAATAACAAGACTCAGTTACTGCCTGAATAATGACCAGTGATCTCCAGTGAAACACAATGGTTTTCTAAAGAAGCCTATATTTACAGTGTATCCAGCAGATGGCACTCAGTGACGGGGCGGTACACAAAACACATTCACAGCAGTTTTTGTTTAAGGACTGGTTCTCCATAAATCTCTTTGGATTATGCGTGTTTGTTTACCTGACTTGTTGCGCTCCATCGTGCTTTCTTGGCTAGTGAAACCAGATGATGATTCTCCACTCGAGACATCGACTGTAACGTGTGGATCAAATGGCTGGAGAGGCCGCTGGACTGACCCAAACCTACACACACAACAAATATTAACATGTTATTAAATACATTCTTATTTAACCTACTGTATGTTAACCAGCTAAATTCAGGTTGGCTGGTTTTTTATTGGAGAGCAGGGATTTGGAAGAACGACATGTGGTTAGAGTTAGCAAAACAGTGGAAAATGCTCACAGCAGTTTTAAAGTCAACATGAAATACTGTTCACAGATAACAAGGGATGGGATTTTAGTCATCAGAATTTATTGGATTGTGGAAAGGGTTTGTATATGACAGGTGGCTGAAGCGGAGTTTGGACACAAAAGCCAAAAAAGGAAAGTTGTCCCAGAGGCAGATAAAGACTTTAAAGTCAGAATGAAATGAAATTACAGACAGATCTTTTGTTCTGTATGTGATGCACTTCCAGACAATCCAAACATTTTATTTGGTACATGCACCAATGAATCAAACACATTATGAGTATTAAGAAACCAAACAGGGTCATTTTTGACACCCTGCAGCAAAGTCTGCATCATACACATGCCACATTGAATCCAAAATCTGTTGCAACCCAAGTGTTCTGTCACTTGTCACCTTGTGGGTTTGAGTGGTGATGTACGGCTGAATCTGATGGGACTAATAATAGCACTCATTAGCACATCTCACTGAATCACCATCATAAACAGAGTCAGTGTGAACTGTTAACAGACTCACAGTACCCCAACAACTCTCTATAACACCCTAATGTACTTTAAACTGTAAACACATTCAGGAAAACTTTAAACACTGTGAGCTTTAATATTAAAACGTATTTCCAAGTGAAACCAATATTGCATTATAATCTCTAGCTCACAGAAAGCTGAAGTTTGGAAAAGAAGCATTAAGGATGATCTGCGAAAACTGATGGCAGCAGAAAATGAATGCTATTCCAGAAGGGAAGTCAATTTTCAGGTGTTGACTAAATATTATGAAGACAATTAATTTCTGTAGATTAACTTTATTAAAATTCACCATATGGCTAGTGATGTGTGCTAACAAAGTAAACCGGGTCCATTTTGATTTTATGCAGTTTAAAAATATGGTTCAGAATCAATAATCTTGCTAATAAAGCTCTTTGTGAGCTCTATAAATATTTAAGGTGTTTGTCATGGGGATGGTGTTTGGAGGGGACAAGCCCTAATTTAGATGCAGAACAACCAGGATATGCTAATCAATGACCTACTTTTTTAATTACATTAAATATAAATGCATGTGACTAGGAAAAGCAGAAAAATACAAAGTTGGTCAACATGATTTTTTTTTTGTCCATTTCTTTTCTTGTTCCAAGTCTTACTGTGAGCCATTCAGTGAACGTTAACTTAAAAAAAAAACCCAAGCATTCAAGTTCCTCTGGTTGAACAGGGCAGTTAACCATCAAGGACACAATAGTGCACTATGAAAGTGTGTACACGCCATGACCTCTGCATTATACACGTAAACAATCACACACAAACACACACACAAAAGGCTTGTGAATCAGCAGCAGTCGAGGTCTAGCTGACACATGCCTCTACCACAGCCTCTCATTTACCATCAGACACACCCACTGATGATGGTAAACAGAGCCTGAAGATCTATCCTTTCTATCCTTGCTATCATTCATTGATTCTGCTCTTTATCACTTCCCAAATGTTATGCGAAAGATATTGAATATTTACACAACAGGAAAACAATACAGATATTCCAATAACATCTCTGATAGCAAACAGTGCTGGGAAGTTCAAGTCATTTTGTCAGACAGTTTATTTTTTTAAATAGTCGGTTTTGGAGACTAAACTGTCAGGGGCTGTTTTTGCATTCCACTGCTGCTTTTCCATTGTTTTTCTACATGTGATTGACCACTCTGCATCTCACGCATGACACGGCATTCTAAAAATGCTGCGCTAAAGTAAAAGTAGTTAGACATTTAAAAAAACATCTCTATACTTACCATTTTTAAAATTCCATTCATGCTCTGCAAACTTCTGTGTGAATGCACTAAATTCACGTATATCATCATGCACTGCTACTTTCTTCTTACATGATATAATTTCAGGTCAAATCAGTATTACATATCCATTTATTTATTGCATCAGTAGCCGTGTAACAAGTGGGATAATGTACAATTATCTGGTCATTATCTCAAAATAAAACCCTTCAGAATGAACACCCTGGCAGGATTTATTAGGCAATAATCTGAGTTTACATCTCTATATTGTCAAAATGCTTAAAAATATCAGCCCTAGTTGCCAATGAATTGCCCATCTATGAATTTTAGTGTGCCAATCTCTCAGAATTCTCATATTCTGAACTAAAACAACTGACAAGTCAGATGAAAGTGTTGTACTGATGCCAAAAGCTTCAAAAAGCAAAACAACTGACCCGTCTCGAGTGGGTTTATAGTGGACAAAGGGTCCGCTGAGTCCTGGCACCCCCAGAGCGCTGGAGCCGAACCCTGAGCCTGGACTTGAGAAACTAGCCGAAGGGTTTCTGTACGGCATCCCTCTGTCCCCGGCGAGAGGAGACACACTGTAATGATTCTCTGGGTAACTGACAGGCCTGTGGGAAGAGACAGGCCTGAGAGGAGAAACCAATAGTTGGTTTCCTTGAGATTTGAACTTTATGCTGAAATGTCTCACCTTTTAGCAGAGATGTGTTGGGGCTCTCTGAATGGAATGGGGACCAGGGCTTTGTGTGTACGGCTGGGGACTGGTGGTGGTCCGCTGGGGGTCCAGCGCTGAGCAGAGCTGTGTGTACCAGGTGGGCTGTCCCAGCGCCATACTGGGGTTCGCTGCCCAGCACGATACCCTGCAGCCACTGGCTCCGCTTCTCCCTTCTGCTCCATCATCTTCATCTCGTACTCCTCCGTACAGCCCCTACAAACACACAGTCAATCCATACATTATTCAGATTCACATTATTATAGTTTATATTTTAGATAAACCACCCATAAGTAATTTTTGTGGCTGCTCATCTAAACAAGCAGATCTCAGTCAAGTAAAGCTAAAATGGGAGCAGACGGCTTGTCACAAGTTAAAGGTCTGGCTATGTGAGACCAGGTTGATTATGACTGTTTTAAAGCCTATGTGCCAGACAAAAACTCTTCATCCCGTGTTAAAGGTTACAGATTTTAAGGGATGTTTCAAAAGAACAGTTCTGCAGTAATTTGAGTGTGTACTTGAGCACAGCGGGTCTGGTTCACTGAGAGATTAGTCCCAAATCCCTTTTGACCAGTACACTAACCCCTACTGAATGCCAAACAGCATGAGGATGAAACGCTCTCATCAGCGCCAGAATCCTTCTGGGTCTCTCTGCTTTCTGATGATGATGAGAAACTGAAACCCACTCCCTCTCCCCCCTCCTCCACCGTCAGCTCTTTTTGACACAAGGACTCCAGTCAAGGTCACTGTCCTTTGATTTGACTTTCTTCTAAACAACAGCTTTATCAATCTCATCTGCTCCTATTCAGTTTGTCAGCAGAGAGGGTCAGTACCTTTCCTGACAAAATCATTAAAAACTTACAGTACTGTTTAGAAAAGTTTAGGATCAGTTCTTTTATTTAACAAAGATGCATTAAATTAATCAAAAGTGACAATAAAGACATCTATAAAAGTTTTTTTTTTAAACTGTCTATTCATTAAAGAATCTAGAAAAAAATGTGTATCCGTTTCCACACACACATAAAAAACTTCAACATTGATAACAATCAGAAAGGATTATTAATTCAAATAACAGAATGATTTATGAAGAAGCATGTGACACTGAAGGCTAGAGTAATGACATCACAGGAATATATTACATTTTAAACAGTCATTTTAAATTGTTACAATATATCACTATATTACTGATTCTTGGTGAGCATTAGAGACTTTATAAACATTAAAAAAATCTCACCAGTAGCATATGGTTACAAGCACAGGAAGCCTATTAAAGCACCGCTATACTGGCTATCCTACCAATTTCAGCCACTAGCAAAAAATAACCAACAATTCTCCACAATTCACCTGATATTCCATCCCTTACTCTAGTAGCACCTTCTCCCCCTTGACATCTATATTTCATACATCTTCATCTTTATTCTAAGCTGCTACCTATTATTATCCCCCATCCACAGGGAGGGAGAAAAAGACATACAAACCGAGAGTCAGAAAGCCAAAATGAGACAAAAGGAAGCAAGGAGGAGAGCGAGAAGAGGAGGGGAGAGTGGAACACACACCAGACTCCACAGCGCTTCTGTCTAATACACCAAAAACTCTCTTCTGAAGACCACAAGGGCACATAAACTAGCCCTGACTGGCTACACCGACACACTGAGAATGTATAGATGGCAGATAGATACATAGAGGATGTAAACTGAATACTAACTATCAGCTCAACATGATTATATAAACCTGCCAAAGGTGCCCAAAATCTCTGAGACCACAAATAAAAATGACCATTTTACATATTAATTTAATTAATTTAATCTTTCATTACAAATTATGAGTATAGCAATGTGAATGAAAACTGGAATTAACCTTGCTTTTGCTTTGCCCCTTTTGCTTTAATAACAGCAGCCAGTGATCGTGTTTTAATTATTATATTGTGGCGACGAATTAAGAATTTGACATAATTTGTTCCCATTTTGTAATTAAATCATGACGGCATTTTAAAGTCAGAATAAAAACAAAGAAGTGACAGAAGAAGTGCTTCTATCCATCCAAGATCTGAATGCAAGCATGTGGTTGATTTTTAAAAGGGGAGGGGTTTAAACAGACTAAACGATTTGACACTAAATGTCCACAATACAGCTAAAATTAGAGTACAAATTAATAAACAAACCTATTTTTCCCCCCTCATGCTGTGTAGGGCTCTGTAACTTTAAAATATTACAACATTTGAAATATATATATAAAAAAATTAATAGTACAAATCTTAACACAAACCTTGGTAACACTATTTTTCAGTATCTTTGTTACACATTACATGCACTTACTATAGTAATAACTATAAATTATGCATAATTACATGCAACTAACCCTATAGCAAGTGCATGTTGTTAATTTATATTAAGGGCACGTTAAAATAAAGTGCAACCCAAATCTTATGTATTTCATATTTTATATCATGTTCAAATTGTATTCTAAAATTTCTAAAAATCTAAAATTTTACTTCCAGGATTACATAAAAATCCCATATTTTCAATGTGAATCCTACTGTATATTGAGAAAATTAGATATTTTTAAACAATTATGAGCCCTTGCAGTTTTTTCAAGATGTTAAAGAAATAAGACAATTTTTCAGCACACATAAATGCTTCCTAATCAAAGAGACTGAAGCCATGCTTGGACAAAGGCTATAAAAAGCCTGAGCATGAAATACACGAGCACAGCCTCATGTTGCTGCACTGGAAATCTTTCTCTTCATCACTGAAAGAGTGCTGTCAGCTCCACCACTCCTCTTTTACTGCCATCCATCTATCTATCCGTCCAACACCTTCACCGTGTCCAAGTATCCTGTGGAATTCATTGTTGTAATACAACTGAGTTCCAGCGTTTTACATCCATCCTCTCTTTGTCTCCAAGCCCATCACTAACCTCCGAGTGTAGACCAGACTGTTGTATCGGATGTCCGCGGCAGCGCCATGAGGCTCTGACTGACAGTTGAAGTACAAACGAGCCCTGACAACCGTACACACACACGCACAGATTTCTGCTCTCCACCCATCCAATCCTCTCTTTCACTATGATAACAAGAGGAAGGAGAGAGAGGGAGGGTGAGATGGAGGGAGAAAGAGGAGGAGGGATGTTCCTCCCACTTTGTTTCCGAGCGAGGAGGCGCTCAGACATGCCTCAGCATCTACAGTCTTTATATTCTTTCCCTGCATGCTAAACACGCCACCCATTCCCTGTCAGCCTCACGCCGAACACATTTCTTAATTAAACCCCCTTTATTTATTTATTTTTAACACATTTTTCACAGATTCCAGGCTTTAGTCTCATGCAATCTGCTCCCCTGGCACTCCTCGACAAACAGAGGCTGGGCCGCTGAAAGGGAGCGAGATACAAACAAGGGAAAACGAAAGAGATAGAATGAGAGAAAGACAAGCATGTCGAAGCATGCAATTAACACACTCTTTCGTTCCACGGCACAGTGTGGGTGGGGGGTGTTGGGATGCATGTGTGCGCGAGAGAGAACATCTCAAAAGGAGTTTATTTAACCACAACGGCGAACACATGTCCCGCTAGCACGCAATCAAACACGCTGCTGAGTAATGAGCACCTAACAGCAGCCACTCAGAAGAAAGTTCAGAGTCACGCGACGCTAAACTGTCAAACATGCACAGTGAAATTAAATGTGCATTAAGAATTTAAATGTAAAAATTGATTTTTAAGACCAAAATACGAAGTTTAGAACATACCTTTCCAACGCAGCAAAATTGAGGCTTTACATAATCACTGTTTTCATTTGTAAACTGTTCCATCCCTCTCTCCTCTCCTCTTCTAACACTTTCTTTCTATCTGTCCCCTCTCTCTCTCTAACACTCCCACTCACTGCTCCCCCGAGAAACTGAGGCGTCTGCCAACGTTCTCAAAATCTGGTGAGTGCCTGTGTGTGTGTATGTGAGTGTGTGTGCAAGTGTGTGTGTTGGTGCATCAGACAAAGAGGAGGTACGAGTGAGAGAAACAAAAGCTTTTCCCCTCTTGTTTGAAGATACTGTAGTGTTTTTTGCATAACCTATAAAAACATCTCTGAATCTTTGAATTATGTCAGAGGGGTTCCAGCCGGTGGGCATTTGCAACAAGCAGCATTAATTCTGGCACGAGGCCCGTCATTAATCTTTCCAAAACAAGAATGGGTCTCCAGAGGGGTGCAAAGTGCAAAGTGAAAAAAAACAAAAAAAAAACAACAGCCCTGTCAGATCTGAAATGTGCTGCTGTCCAGATTTGAAGCTTAAAGTAGCTGTTTTCTGTACAGAATGACTATTGCTGAGTTGGGGTTCCTGTCTTCATCTGTCAGAAAATGTCTATTCTGTGAAAGCAAAAACACTGATAGGATTTATATCTGATGTTTTCTGTCTTATTCAAAGGATTCCAGGATTGCACAGGATTTTAGCTGGGCTGGACTGTAACTATATATCTGTCTTTTTCCTTTTTTTAAACATCCACACAAACAGACGTAATTGATGCTTTCTGGATCTCTGGAAAATCATAGGCACCAATACACTGAATGAAGGAAGCAGTCGACGCTCTTGTCTTTAGACTATGAGACAGGCTGGAGTCCGACAGTCTTTTATAGTGTTCTCTGTTAATGATTTATCAAAGTGGAATGAATTTAATCGAGTCACAAGAGCTGTCTTAACATTCTGATAAAAGAGTTGGGCTAATGGCTCTTTGCCCATCCTCTGAAGGGGTCTAATCTCTACATTTCCTTCCCAGTAAATGTCCAAACAATCATACCTTGAACTGATTCTGATGTGAATTTGTAGTATATGAAATGAAATTTCAAATTACTGCAAGAGCAATTATATGGTATACTGGCTTGCGCAAATGATTTTTAAATAAACCAATTAAAATTGTTTGTCAGGGCATGTACAGGAACAGGGTATTTATAAATGAAATACATATAAATAATGACTTGTGGTTCTGACCTGGACCACGGTTTTCTAATTGGAAACCTCTAAACCAGCACAGACTCCGGTCCGGATCCGGAGGGAATTCAAGAGCACTAATTATATTATCTACTTTAATAAACGCATGTTAAACTAAAAAAGTTTTTTATGTCTTTTTGGAGATGGTCCGAAATGAAAGCGAAGGCAAGATATTTAAAGTTTTCCTGCGTGACATTTGTTGTCGTGATGACACCAAGTGATCGTATGACGGTTGATGTAATCTGGCGATGTAATAGGAGGAAATTTTTTTTTTTTATTTTTTTTTTTATCACTTGACTATCACTATGACTTCTATAAATATATTTCCCAAAAGGCTTCTACTAGGTTGAATAAACATCAGCACTGCACATTTCATCTCAAACAGCAGTCATCTAGATTTTAAAATGGCATCAAACTCAAAGAATAAGTGCAAATTCCCATAAAGCTCACCTGCGGGCCCCTCCCTCTTCAAAAGGTGGAATAATGACCACTTTCACGGTGACCGAAGTCCGCAGTAGGTCGATCATCTGCTCGTGGGAGAGCGTCACTGCGGCAACTTTGCAGATTTCCACCAAACGGCTACCCTGCCGGAGTCCCGCCTGCCAAGCGAAGCCGTATTCCTCCACTTCAGACACAGTTCCGTCCAAACGTACATGGAAACCAAGCTGGCCTAAACCATTACACCCAAAAACACGCCCACAAATACAACAACCTATAGTCAATCCCTGCAGGAAAAAAAACAAAAAACAGGAGTTTAGAGGCATATCTCATAATGCAAACCAATTCACTGACTGTCCATGTATGTTGTATCAGTACCTTAAGTCTCTGCACAACCTCTCTGATGTCTTGTGCACCGCCCTCTGGTACCCGTAAGGCAACATGGTCTCCTCTGCCATAGAAAATCTTCAGTGCAAGTCTCTCTGCCGTCCAACCAATCACGTCAGCACAGAAACAGTTAAACACCACCTCTTTGGTGGAGCAGTCCGCCAGGACAATGTACTCGTTGGAGATGGCGAGAGCACAGGGAAGCTCGGCTCCTCCGCCACTGAAGTCCTGCGCAAGTACACGCCAAATCAGCGCCCCTAAGGCACCCATCTCCGCTCCCTCTCGTGCCCGGATGCGTTCCTTGCGTTTGGAGGCCAGCGAGATGAGATTGTTCAGCTTGCCAGCAGTGTCGAGTGGCGTAGTGGAAACGCAGTTCTCCGCCAGGTCCCGCAGGTATCCTTGGCGCGTGCGTGTTGCCATAGCATGGAACTTCTCTGATTTGTGCGCAGCGTTCTCTGCGTTGATGATCTTGGCCAGCAGGAAAGCGCGGAAGGCAGCTGGGTCCCGGAACGTCAGGCCATTTGAAGGTAGCGCTGGACCAAATGGAGGGACGTCCTTCATGCGGGTCACTGCCACACTAAAAAAAAAAAAAAAAAAAAGTGCTCAACCATATAATTAGGATTGCAAAATAAATAGAAATAAATATTACTTATTTCCACCAATCGCAGCAGGTTTTTCACTCACTGAACTACATTTTCATAACATATCTCAGTAATCGGCTACAGGCATACATGCAATACTGTTCTTAGCTAGAGTTGCCATGGAAACAAGGCCAACCTGTAGCAGGTGTTGTCAGAGCAAGGGTTGTGCACACGGACAATGACGAACACGTGCTGGAAGTGAGAGCGAATATTCTGTGGAGTGAACGGCTGGGCTCCTGGCTCCTGGAATATAATCGTGACTATATCATTTCCTATGTGCCTCTTCCTCAGGAGCTGTGAGAGAAATGAAAGGGAGATAAGTCCGAAGTTCAATGCAATAAAAACTCGACTAGATTTTTACTTTTAGAAAATGCTGCCACAGTGCTGTAGGTGTTTGCTGGGATGTTGTCAGAGGTTATGTGGTTACTAGGTGCATTCTTGTCTCAGACTGGCCACATTCACTGATTGGAAAGTACTTGCTTGATCTGACAAGCTCAACTCTGATTGGTTGACTTTATGCTGGGAGTGAAGACACAGGTTTTTCTTTTTAATCTGTTGATCTGGAAACAAAATGTTTAAAAGGTTCTGGTACTTTTGATGAAAACACATTCACTGGATTTGCCATACCTCACTGTAAAAAATGACTGTAATTTTAATAGGCAAAAACTAAAACTGCTAAATGCTACTATTAATGATTATTAGTGATGCACTCTGAAGTGAGAAAAGAATAGGTGGGCCCTTAGGACTTTATGATATTGTGGATCCTAGATATGGCTCAGGTCTGTCCTTCAATGTAAGTCCTATGTTACTGTTTAATGCACACAATGTACCCGAGAAAAAAAAAAAATATGAAAGCAAGACTGCAAGAGGGGAAGAGTAGGAGAGAGAGAGAGTGAGTGAGTGAGAGAGAGCAAGAGAGAGAAAGGATAGAGTGTTCTGTTGAAGGACACAGGAAAAAAGGGAACTGGCAGAAGTATCTTCATAGATGCACAATGATTTCTGTGGTGAGAGACGCAGAGGTGTGAAAAGGCCTGTTAACAGCACTGCAGCACCAATCTGTGAGACAGCCACTAAACACATGCAATAAAATGGACTCATTTTGTAATAAGATCAAGTTGTGCTAGAATTACATTTCCTGAAGGAAATACCAGTGCGCGCAAGGTAGCAAAGGTAGAGTATTTAGGTTTTAGATGATCTTTTTTAGCTTCTCTAAGTGAAATGATGCATCTGAGCAATTGTCAAGGCAATCAGATTCAACAAATTTGCTCTTTAAGAGCAGAATTAAGGAATCACAAAGGAGTTTCCAAATAGTAGCCAGCATAATTATTCTGCATTCTAAGATATCTCATTTTGACCAAATTTGTGGCAGCATTAAATATATCCTCAATACAGAAAGCTCAAAGAAAACATATTTCCAAGATCTAAGATGGCAGAAAAGGCAACAAAAACATTGATTTCAAATATACTAATTCATTCTATACCTAAAACTTTACATCAACAATCAGAAATAGCATTACCAAACTTTTTTTGTGTATGTTATGTATTTTTATGCTTTTTAAGACATCATGCGAGCCAGGCCCAGAAAGTGTCCTGCTTTGTGCCTGACAGGTTGACTGTTAGCTTAGCAACATGCTAATGGCTCTTCTGGAACTCTGTAGGATCCATCTGAGTGAGTTGAGTTCTGCACATGCTTCATTTGAGGAGTTTTATTACACTACCTTTCAAAAATTTGGGGTCAGTGTTTTTTTCTATAAATAAATTCATACTTTTGTTCAGCATGCATGCAATAAATTCACAGAAAGTTACAGTAGAGAGATTTATAATGTAACAAAATTTTTCTCATTTCAAAAAACTAAACAAAAAACCAAAACTGCTGTTTTGATCTTTCACATGTGACACTGAAGATTGGAGTAATGACTGCTGAAATCTCAGATTTTCAACACAGCTTTTCATAGAAAATAATTACTTTCAATTGTAATAATATTATTATTATTACTGTTTTACTGCATTTTTTGATCAAATAAATAAAGTCTTGTAATCATGAGAGACTTCTTTCAAACCAGCTTCTTTCAAAAAATTGAATAATAGCATATATTTCAAATCAGTCATTCAATGGTTATAGAAATTTTTTACATTTTAAAACGTAAAGTTCAATTACATTAATCAATTGCACACTTACAGCTGAAATTAAAGCTTAAACAAACAAAATATTTAGTTGAATTAACTGCAGAAGTTTATTAATTAAGGCTTAGCAGTTTAGTTCAAATACTAACCAGATTGTTTGACGGATATCAGTAGAGTGGTGCCTTAGCGTGCAATGCAAAAAGACATCTGAAATCATTCAGGAGTGCCATTCTCTGCTCTTATGTATGGAGTTGATTTGTCCATTCCAATCTGTGATCAGGGCAACATGTTCTGTGAGTTACATGGACTCATCTGAACTCTAGGAGATCTACTAAGAGATGCTGAGAACCTATGTTTAAAACTGCAGTTAATCTACATTTAAAAATAGAGCGTGAAATTAGGAGCATCTCTATGTCTCTATGTGAAAGACTGGCCTCCAGTCTGAGTCAGAGCAATAGAGGCTGCCCACCCGTTCGCAACAGAGTGAGGGCATTGGTTATATAAGCTCTCTTACATTTCAACAACAAACAAAGGAAAAACCATAGAAACACTAGTCTTTCTTGAATGCTGACATGGCACCCCTTTAATGAGTTCTGAGGGGGGACACTCCTGTACCCTGAAATTATTCTACAGCCTGACATCCTTTTCTACCTCACCGTAATCACTACAACACACTCATGTTTTGTGTGTGCACTTTTATAAGAGAGAGAATTATCTGACAGATAAACACTGCCCTCTGCAGCTCATCTGAGAGCGAGCAGATCAGATGAATTGAAAGTTGTCTTATTTCTGCATAACCAACTGGTGCCGCAAAAATAATAATTTTGAAATATTCTATTTATATTAAATTATATTATACAAATAATTTTCTCCCTTTGCAGAAATAGGTTTATTTGCTGCTGACATAACCATATCAGCACAGGCATCAAAAATAAAGCAAAATAATATTACTTTAAAAAATGTTTTAAACATGTTTCATCCCAATCCCCACTGAACATACATTGCAAATATCAACAGATAAATAATAATAATAATAATAATATTAATTCATTTTATTTGTAATGTGCCTTTCTTATATTCAGAGTACTACTACTGTACTACTACTGTACAAAAAAATTAAGTAAAATAATACATACCTGATACATAAATAACAACAATGATTAACAATTAAAAAGTTAGTGCAGAAGTGTGTTTTCAATGAACGTTTTCATTGCAAAGCCGTTGACGCATATGCATGCACATGAAACTTCCTGAGGGTAGAAGATGCCACATTACTGGATCGTAATCAACAGTATGGAAATCACTAAAAACCACACCCTGCTCTGATTCATACGCCAGTGCATATAAAACCAGCGGGAGAACTTGACAATAATGAACCGAAAAAGAAAGCGCGAGAGGAATTCCTTTATAACCACATGTAACAAAAATAGAGACTCAGAAAGTGGACGTCCAGAAGTTGTGGCCGCTTGTGCTTTGTGAAAAAAGAGCTGCTTAATTTCCACTGGATTTACTGCTGCCACTCTATAAACTTTACTACCATTCCAGATGTTTCTTTGCAAACTGGGTCTGCCACATGCAGTACCCACCACAAACACACCGCTGAATATGAGCAAAGAAAATCAACAGCATGTGAACAATGTGCAAGACATTCTGGGAGTCTGTCCAGGTGGGAGAGAGTGGGAGGGTTGTGTCAGGATAAGTTGGGTCATGTCAGTTCTATACAGGCTCTTGGATGTACTGATGTGTGTGTGTGTGTGTGTGTGTGTGTCTTACCTGTTGAGGATTGTTGGGCATGTATGGAAGCATGGTGGACACGTGAAACATGATCTCATAGTCCTGATAGGTTGTATACAGGGAGTGTGTTCCAGTTGAGTCCGCTGTTAAACATACACATGCATATTAATGATTATAAAGACAATGTACAGCCAGCGACAATGTCAATGTACCACACTGAAAATATGGTATAAAAATTACAATTTAACCCCCAAATAAAAAATTAATGTGCATGTGCCTGTCTCTATATTTATATATATATATATATATATATATATATATATATATATATATATATATACACACAGTACAGGCCAAAAGTTTGGAAACATTACTATTTTTAATGTTTTTTGAAAGAAGTTTCTTCTGCTCATCAAGCCTGCATTTATTTGATCAAAAATACAGAAAAAACAGTAATATTGTGAAATATTATTACAACTTAAAATAATAGTTTTGTATTTGAATATACTTTTAAAAAAATAATTTACTCCTGTGATGCAAAGCTGAATATTCAGCATCATTATCCCAGCCTTCAGTGTCACATGTAACATCCAGTCTATCACATGATCATTTAGAAATCATTCTAATATTCTGATTTATTATGAGTGTTGGAAACAGTTCTGCTGTCTAATATATTGATGAATAAAAGGTTAAAAAGAACTGCATTTATTCAAAATAAAAAAAAATTCTAATAATATATATTCTAATAATATATTTTATTTACTATCACTTTTTATCAATTTAACACATCCTTGCTGAATAAAAGTATTGATTTTATTTAAAAAAAAGAAAAAAAACATTACTGACCCCAAATTACTGACCAGTAGTGTATATTGTTATTACAAAATATTTATATTTTAAAAACATAATCTTTTTTTTTTTTATTCATCAAAGTATCCTAAAAAAGTATCACATGTTCCGAAAAAATATTAAGCAGCAGAACTGTTTCCAACTTTGATAATGAATCATCATATTAGAATGATTTCTAAAGGATCATGTGATAATGATCCTAAAAATTCAGCTTTGCATCACAGAAATAAATGATAATTTAAAGTATAATAAATTTAAAAACTATTATTTTAAATTGTAATAATATATCACAATATTAAATTTTTTTCTGTATTTTGATCAAATAAATGCAGGCTTGATGAGCAGAAGAAACTTCTTTCAAAAAAACAATACATAATCCCACAAAAAATTCACCACACAAAAATAAACACATTTATAAAAAATGATCATGATCATTCTGGAGAACATGACCATCAGGTATTACTCAAAGGTTAATGCAGCTCATGTGCTGCTGTCATTAAAGCAAAAGAGGGACAAACTATACCAAATTATGAAATTATTGAACTATATTATGTTAATTTTCACTTAAATTGTCTTATAATTTGTAATAAAAACTAACAATTCTATCAGAAAAAATGAAAAAAGAAAAGCCTTTTAGTTATCTCAGACTTTTGGACAGTAATGTACACTAAATTACACCATATAGTGTCTATCCAGATGTTCCTACATGATTCTGGATATAGAGTGTGTGTAAACAACAGCGGTGTTGTTATCTATGTCCAGTTTCAATTACACTCTCAGATATACAGTAAAACTGCTGACATTTTTCTGTAAGGGTGAGGTAATATTTATAACTAACTGTATATAAAAACAATAGAAGCCTATGTAATGTCCCAATTTAGATAGCCAAGTAAACGTGTGATATGAGCATTCAAAATGTTGTTAAACAAAACATTTCTGTGTTACCAAACTGAATTACAGTCTGTTTGTTTGAGCCATCCTGAGCAAAATTTAGTTTTTGACTGTGAATTCATGGAGCTACCCAGTGTGTCACCTCAATTATAAACCAAGAGACCGTCAAAATGTATTTACACACTATGCTTTTGATGGTCACGGTGGGTTAGGACAAGAACTCCGATTTCCATGGAAGAGATGCGATTTATCGCTTGACATTTTATCGTGCTGTGCCTTTTTAGGACACGTGTAAGAGAGACAGAAAGCCTTGCTCACTTTTGGTGTCTAGCTGGGCAGCATATTTGTTGAAACCCCTCAGACACACAGTTTCTCCCAGCAGCTCCAGGAAGGCGGTGAAGGCTGGCGTAGCCTCTTCATTGTTGTACATCTCCTCCTCCGTGCTCTGTCCCGCTCGACACAGCAGGATGCCCACTTTGTGTTTCTGACTAAGCTGTAAAGACCCACACAGTGACAGAGTCACACATACAAATACGAGCAACACTGCCATTTTTCATTTTTGGGGAATTATTAAAGACGAAAACTTGACTTTCATCTCTCAGGAAGTAGTGTGTCATCATTTACTCACCCCCTGCTCGTCCAGTTTAAGAAGCTGCTCTGTGACCTTTGGCGTGCTGAGAGCCAATCGCAGACAGGATACGCTGAGTTCTGGCAGCACATTCTCCAGAACCTCCTTTAAAGGCAAACCACGAACCGTTCCGTGCTTTGCTGTGGACAGAATCGCATCCTCCAGGATCGCTCCTCGTAACGTGACCAGCTGCAATAGCCACAGGAAACCATGTGGGGAGACGCACACAGCCATACACACACACACACACACAACATCAAATACCATCATATGACTGCCCAAATATCCTCTGAGAGCATATGACAGAGCATGAGAATGATTATGAATAGCTGAAAAATGATGTCCAGAAGTGCCCACTGTGTGGCATCCTTTCCCTACTGCTTCCTGATTCATCGCCTTGCAGCACAACCTCCATCACAACCTCACACATGCTGATGCTAATGCCATTAGCTACTGTTAAATTAGTACACACAGGTGGAAACGCTGGAATACATAAAATATTTAGTTTTTGAGGTGTTTCTGGTTTCTTGTGCCATTTGTCATACATCTGAAGACCTCACATGATTGGTCACATGGACAGCCACCCATTCAATCATTTAACTCGAACCTCGGACCAAAATAACGCTGTTGAATCAAGTTTGCACATTTTCAAGGCACTTTCGAAATGAGTTATGATCACATCTATAGTGAGAATAATCACTGTGTGAATGTGAATGAACTGAAGACGCTGCATTGTTCAGAGCGGGTGAGTTTGATTTGTCCAGGCAGCCATGTAATCAGACTAAACCCAGCAGGGCAGCAGTCATACCACTACAGCTCAGCACTTTTCAAACACACCATTATTAAGCAAAAATGACTGCATGGTCTTTATACCAATGTCTTGCACGCAAGGCACAAAACATGCTCCGAATTTATTTTCAACTACAGTGTAACTAACTATATTTTAAGTTAGTAAAAATATTCAGTCAAGATCAGTGATTGATTTTCTTTTGTTCTTTGATTAACATTAATGACAGGCACCGCATTTATTAGGATGCTGTCTCTTTAACATAGAATGCACGCAGATCTAAAAATAATGTACACGTGTGTTTTCTTTCACATCTGTTTACGTTCACTTAAGACAAAAACGGCTATGTTTATGATGATGTACTGACATGTTTTCTGCACACTGGTCGATAAATATGAAAGAAGTCAGTTCCGGCACGGACAACCTTTTCTACAATGGAAATGCACGGAACGGTTCGAGGCTGGGAACCCACACCGAGACCGCTGTTCTTTATCGGTGTTTTCGCGCTTCATACATGGCACTGCACGCAAACAAGCCGCAAGTTCTTTCCATTCCTGCGCTTAAACCACTTTAAATCACATAAAAATGCGAACGCAGGAATCGTGAAGCAGAATCGAAATGCACGCATCTTATCGAATACTGGGTTCTTGGAAATTTGGAACCAGTTCTAAAATGGAAACGGTTTTCGATACCCAACCCTACTGAATTGGTGTTATTGTCATTCTTAAATGCCCGAGCAAAGTCTATCATCAAAGTATTTCTGTATTATTGCCTGCCAGAACTGTTACACGACTGCGTTTCTGAACAGCAGGCATTCACGAAAGCAATGGCCGCATTCATTGTGTTTCGTCTGCTCACTTGGACACACAAGTCATTTAAATTATTATATTCAGTGGCCTCTCCCACTTTTCTCAGTGATATTTAGTGCCAGGAAGAAAGTGGCGATTTTGTTCTCTTTGATTTGTCAGATGGAAACGGTGCTTATTTGCAAATATTTTATGCAACATTCTAATTTTGCAAACAAAGTTAAATTCACAACTTAAGATGGAAACCTGGCTTGTGTCATACACACCTCATTGGTGCGAAAAATGATGCGGTACTGGTACTGGTCCTTCAAATCTTTGGTATCATCCAGTTTCTCTCTTCGAATGCTCAGAGCCACGGGCCCCAGCTTCTCATCGGTACCGAAGTAGTTCCAGTGCTCTGTGGGGGGAGAGAAAGAGAGATGGATGAATGAAAGCAGAGAGAGGATATAAAAAAGACAGATTAATACCATTAATACAGAAAATGAGAATATAGAAGAGAAGAAAATAATTAATGAGGTAAAGACAATTGATAGGAGAAAAGTGGAAGTCGATATGAAGGATGAGAGATGGAGGGAAGGACAGGGGACAAAAAAACTCTACAAATCTAGGTCACGGTGGCTATAGAACTTCCTGTAGGAGCTTTCAAATCTAAACCATAGACAAAGCCACTAATACAATACTGGACATGCTTTTGAGAATGGAGGAAGTTATCTTTCTCCTGTGTTTCCTACAGCTTTTTGCAGTGGAGGATATAGACCTCTAAAATGTGAATTTACTGATTTAAGTTTCAATAACCTTTTGGTTTGGAATTTTATCATTGCTTTCAAAAGATAAACATAAGTAGCAATTCTAAGTTTATTTCAGGTTGCACATAGCACATGTGGTTTGTGCGTGGAATAGTAATCAGTGACTCACTGAGGAAGTGATTCAAGTCCATGATTCAGGTGGATGACTCCTGTGGTCATTTTGGTCTGATTTGAATACTGTTTCAAAAAGGACCACACTAATCATGCAATTCATCCATGAAATGGACTGCATGTTGTATTGTTTGTTTATTTTTTTGCATGAAAAACAACACAACGCAGCTATTTTTTTCTTTTTTTGCTATATTTGACTATATCATTTACTGCATGTGATTAAAGCAGGGTTCAAAAATACCACATCGGAAGAGGCATGTGAATGTGATATCTTCATTTCTTAAGTTTCCTTAATCTGTCATCCAGTTTTTCTCAGCACAGGATATGAGTTTGGTTGTTTTGTGAAGATACTGAAAGCTCAGGAAACTTGAGTTGAGAGAATTATAAGTCTCAGGAGCATGCAGATATGGGCTTTTTAATAACGCAGCAAAGATTTTGATACTATGCAGTGTTGCCCTTCCTGACCGAGGAATGCCAAGTCAGTACTGCTATACGGCTGGCACTCCAACACACATCCACGCACGCTGCTTCAGTGACTCACTAACAAAACAGAGGTATTTCAAACAAGATGCCGCTGTACTGGAAAATGAAGTAAACGGATAGAAGTAATTGAGAAATTTAAATAACACTTAAATGAGAAAAACAGACCACAATGAAAAGCATGGCTTAAAGGTAAAAAAAATTAATTTTTAAAAATTAAAATACTTTCTCAATCATAGGTTGATTCTCCCGACAGGCATAAAGACTGTACCGCTATCAAAATATCCTGATTAACCAAGCATCCCAACCAGCCTAATGCCGCGATGTAAGCAACTGAAGAAAAAAAAAAAGTACAACAATTCTTTTTGTGACTACTTTTAATGCTACTTGTGGTGCAAAAATTACACACTTAAACCTTTAAGAACTTTTACATGGGATATTTTTTAAGTTAAGTTCCAAGTTATTAACTTGTAAGTTTAGTTCTAAATATATAAACCAGTCTGCATGCCCTTTCTGGTCACTGAAAACACACTTCCGAAAATCTGGATGACAGAGATTACTTCTGGAATGGTAACCTTTATCTGACCAACTCTACTTAATAAACACGGGCAACCAATTAGAGCATTTAGATAACCTCATGTCTGCAAGGATTTATCTAATGTGGCTAAGAGGTGACAAACATGGTATTTTCTAGACATTGTGGGGTTTTTTTTATAACATTGGCATTTTTGAAAGCAAGACCTTTAACATTTTAGAGATTAACATTTGGGAGGCAGATGTGTGGCAAGGGTGCAGCTTCAGCTCCAGTTTGTGCTTCTATTGGCTAATAGCGAGAAGCATTGATAATTGTGGCATGCTTTGATAATCTCTTCCAAAGGAAGAACTGAAGGTAGAACTTGGGTTTACAGAATTTATTAAATGTGTAAATCCCAAAGACCTGTCTCGTAATGACACTAAGGCTACGTTTACACTAGTGCGTTTTCGTTTTAAAAAGAGCATAACTTTTGCTATGGTTACACCTATCGTTTACACTACTCCGGCATTTTCGACACTTGAAAACGGAGACTTCTGAAAACACTGCAGACCCCGTTTTAGTTTGAAAACTCCAGGGTTGCTTTTCAGAACCAAAACAGACACTTTTGAAAATGATGGTGTGGTTGCCCACATTCGCTCCTTGACAAACAAATCATAAATGTCCTACCTTTCCCATAGAAGTGCTCATGGTAGTATCTGGCACCCAGGTCAACGTGCTCGATGCAGTGTTGCTGCAGTCTCTCTAACCTGGTGGCTTGAACCTCTGGTGGCACCTCCAGTTTGGATACACTGGCATTACTGCAGCGTGGACGAAGCCGGGCCTCCACGATACCAGCCTCTGCCCGCTCCGCCCATGAGCTCAGGAAGCTGACATTCCGTTCTGTGTAGCTTCCGGTCTCGTTGATGAAGTGCGGGCAGCTCAGCAACAGCTGGTGCTGAGAGTTGGCATTAACACTAGCCGAACCACCCTGCTCTAAGTGTTCCAGTGCTAGGGTTGATCCTTCCGATAGGTCTCTGACACTGAGGTCATCAGCACTGGAGAAGCTGGGCTCCACTCCCCCCAAAGCAATAGCTCTGGAAACTGCCAAAGAAACAGCAGCCGAAGAAGCAGCCGAAGCTCCGGTGGCTGTGTTTCGCCGCTGGGCGGCGTAGCTGCGACGAGCTGCCGCCTCGTGCAAGTCAAACAGAACGCTCTGAGCGTCAAAATGGGCAAAACTCCGCAGACATACCCAGGGTTTGGAAGACAATGTCTCAGGAGGTCGTATGTCATCCGAGTCGCCGCGTGGAGTCTCTGTTTCTCCCCGGCTGGAGCTGCGGAGTTTGCGGAATAAGGAGGAGGTACCAAGAGATGACTCTGTGCCACCACTCTTTTTGCGTACACGATTCTCCGGGCGGTCATCGGGCCGTGGAGTTGACAAGAAGGCGTGTGAAGTGGGTCCCTCTAAAGAAGCACCAAGCAGCTCTCCAAGCTTGGCAGGAGCTGTGCTACGCTGGTCTGGTCGCTCCTGTTGAAACTGGCTGAGCATGTCAAAGAAGCTTTGCTCAGACACTGCCTGAACATTGATGGAAGAGGTACTGCCATATTCCCGAAACAAAGAGCCTTCGACCTCGGTTTCATCTTGTTCACTCAATGTAATCTCGCTGTTGGAGCGCTGTCGGAGCGGAGCGAATCCAGACGTCCGAAACCTCAGTGGTGTGCCTGGAGCCCTCGTTTGACCTGATTCAAGGAAGTCACCGTCTCTGGTACCTCGCTGTGGTAACCTGGTCTCACCTCCACGTGTAAGCCCATCCTCACTGTTGAGGTTGTCCGGTTGACTGCCTTGGCCATTCTCAAGCAGCGATTCTCGTGAAAGTGCTCTGCGAGGAGGCCACTCGGCAATCCGAGCTCGAACCCCCATTTTGGGCACGGAGACACGGGACGGGGCTGGATCGCCCACAGAAGAGTGGCCATTGTGAAGGGGTAGACGGAGGTGGGGTGGAGGAAGAGGTTGAGAGAGAGGGGTGGCACACACCCCTGTGTCTCTGTACATGTTCATGGAGCCCACTGTAGTCTCAGGGCCAAAAAGAAGGACAGGGGTCGTAGGGGAGAGAGCATCCTGGATCGAGACTGCTGGTGTTCAGTGAGAAGGAGAGATGGACAAGCTCCACGCTGCTGTTGCTTCCTCCTCCCACACTCATTTCTTTGGTAGGAAAGGACTCAACTTTCCTAATCCTTCTGGACCGATCTGGAAGCTCAAAGGCCACCTAAATCACAGACCTGCAAAAAGGCAAGAAACAAGGAGACACTTGTTAGCATATATATCATCTGGTTACTTATATTCAACATTTGAAAAACATTCAATTGTGCTTTTTGGGTTTGGGATCTTTTTCCTTTCCTTACACTTACTCTAAGCACTCTAGAGCCCCTACTTCCCGTAAACCTTCTTCCCTAATTTTGTGATGTTATTTTGCTCAAGGGATGAGCAGTTTTGAGAACAAAATGCAGAGAAAAGCTTACTGAAACTTGCATGACAAAAGAGGAGTAGGATGAAAAAGGGAAACAAGAAAAAAAAAAAAAACAAGGCTGGTAGGAGAGAGAGGAAGTGAGGTGAAAGGATTTCAGATGTGGATTTCTCACACTCTTTTGAGGCTAGTCTCTATTCCTCTTCCTGGCAGATATTCTGTACTGAAGCCACAAATATTACTTTGCTAAGCACCACAAACTCATCTCTCCTCTCATATCCATCTTTCAGTGTCTATACTGTTGGCATATAATGATGCACTGTGTAAAATAGCATTTACCAAAACCTCTAAGCAAATAACTATAACACCTTGTTGTACATGATAACCTAGCAGTTGACACTTCAATATTGTTGTGCAATCTTGATTTTGGATGTAAAGGAACTCGAAATCTGAAAATGTGAAAGAGCAGATGTAGGTGTTTACTAGCAAAGCATGTATTACGATATCTGACAAGAGGGATGCTTATACCACATCTACTACTATATGAATACACACCTTGCTTCTCCGTCAGGTGCAGACAGTTTTAGCAGCCATGAAAACAATGACATGTATGACAGATGGAGTCATTGGGTCAGCAAGGTAAAGCATCCAATTACCTGAGAGATAGCTGACTTAGAAAGTAAGATTAAGATTCTGCCCACATTCAGCTGCATACAAAAGATTACATAACAAGGACTCTGTGCTGGATTACTGATGGGAATTGCTGAGTGTATAATGAGGTGGACTGTTTTATAGGCTTATCGGAGAACGGTGAAGCATAGGATTGTAATACGCTCTAGATTTTGAATGAGACGCTCAAACTTTGAGTCTCTGGGTCTCTCCACATGCTTCATCCCTTGCTGTGAACAAAAGACAAAACGAAACTGACAGAGAGTCAAAGGACAAGACAAACACAAAAAGACAGGATACGAGGCAGAGGCAGAAGCAGAGCAAACAGAGAAGCTGGAAGAGAGGAAACCTGACAGGCTTTGTGGTAAAGGAATCCAGGCAGGAGAGCGAGAGGGAATCTGAATCCCAGTGACCTGCTTTAATATGAAAGTCAGATTGAATCAAGCTTCTCTGCAGCGCCTGTTCCTCTGTGTAACTTCATGTTATCTCCCTTTTTATTTTCTCTCCCCATCTCTATCTATTAGTTGCACTCCATCAATCCAAATATTAGATTACAAACACAAAGCTTTTTAATGACAAAATTTAAAAGTTGACACTTTGTTTCATACCAATAGTAACCTGCACTGTCTTGTCTGTCGGCGTGTTGTCAAAGTGTCCTCTTTGCTCTGCAATGTATTTGTGACTGCGTGAGAACATGATATGTGGTGTGAGAGCAATCCAGTCAGAATTATAAACACAGTCTTTCATTACAAACAGTGCATGCAGTTATTCACAGTGCTTATTGGCAACAGTCACTGAGTTCAAATGCACTGTGGAGCACGGCCATAGAGCTGCACTGAAGGTGGCTTTTTGTTTCAATGAATGTACAAGCACTTCAAGGCGAGTCCGTGTAAAAGCTCCCCCCAATATTTGGCTGATGCCAGATCCCAACACTCACTAGGCCAGGTTCAAAACAACAGCTGCAGAGCTTTGGCCAGTAAATTCCATAATTTATTATTATTCACTTTGGACCAGAAAAGAATGTGAATGAGTGTTTTTTTTTTCATCCGAGTGAACTGGGAAAAGCGTGAATGTGAATCAGTGTGAGTATGCAGACTTCCAACTAACACTCCTGGAAAGCAAGCCAACACCAAGTGCCAGATCTGAAAGACTTCAAACTGTTTTTAATTGCTCACATAGTAATTAACTCTGATTCTGCTACTTCAAACCGAGACCACACACACACACAGAGACATGTAACCAGTAATGATTTCAATTCTATAATCTTAATGAGGTTAATCTGGGTTGATGTGAAGACACCATAATGCCTCAACCAACTCTTCATCAGACATCGAAAGACAGGGTCTGGTGTCATTTTGTGAGCCCTGGGGCTTTAAATCACCCTCAGCCCTCTCACACATACAAACCCTGCCTACAGCCAGTAACTCAGCGTATACCTGCCACGGACTGCCAGGACAGGATCTGTCAGTCACAACACAGCTTGCTTCCTCCATCGATTTCCTGTCACATTGTTTTCGGGGTGTCAGACATGAACCCCCTGGCTGTAGCAGCTGGCAAGTGTGTGTGTATAAAAGGAATAGACGTGCAGTGGAGGGCAGGGGCTGCATGTTTGATCTGCCCTATAGGGTTTATTTGATTGGGGGTGAAGGACAGAAGAAAGCTTGTGACACAGGAAATGAAATCAGAGGGACATGGTGAAGACAGGAAGGTCATACTGTTTCATGAGGCTGTGTATTTGACCCGCATTTGCTTCATGTGTGCAGTCAGGCGCTGGCCACAATCCTTTAATTCACTAAGATAAGCGGTGAAGGTCAAATGTGCATAAAATCCATAGTGTGAGGGAAAGCTAATCAATAAGGCAGAGAAAACGCATGCAAATCTGAATTACAGATTATGGGAGGTCGTGTGCACGCGCCATAGGGTGGGAGATACACATTCTGTATGTTTACAATATAGACAAGTCAGGGGGAAAAACTGTGTAGTTATATTGTTATATTTTCATTAAATGCTATAACAAATATTTATTTGGAATAATGAGTACAGATGGGTCTTGCACAAAAAGTCAGAAATATACATTAGAAAATTAAACTGATTAGTGGTTAAACAAATTTTTGATAGATTATGTCAATATCTTAGAGAGCAGGGTGGCCAGAGGCACACATTATGCATGATATCATGTTTCCTTTAAAGATAGTAAATAAAACATGCAGCAATTAAATTTATATTTCATTTACATAATATGTACTAAAGCAGAAATCATTTAAAAATAAATCGATATGAAGACAATCCTTCAGATTTAACATCGTTGTCTAACAATTTTTAAGTTATTAGACACAGAAATTGTTATCTGTCAAAATAAAAGTCCCAGTGCTGTCCAGCTTCTGACACTCATTGGTCAAACAGAAAAAATTATTAGCCGATGCCATTAATTAAAAAAATCCAAATAATGGCCACCTTAGTGTTAAATCGGTCTATCATTAAACTGATTTCACTTTTACCTAAAAATAAATAAAATGAAATAAAATAAAAACTGTATGATGTAGTGACATGTCCCACAGAGTCAGACCCCAATAGACATGTTTCATAGGGATATATGGATGATAAGAGCAAACTTTTAGTGAGTAACTGATACATACTCAACAAATATGGCAAATATAACTTTTTTTAACCTTCAGCTAACCTTTAATTGCACATTCTACCACAGAAAATGGATTGTGATTGACACTTTGGATTGTGCATAAAAACGGGAACATTGCTCACAGCAGGCGACATTAATTCTCTAGAGAATTTATTGCTGAAGGAGGTGAATTTGTTACAATGTCAGCTGTGATGGCTGACTTTAAGGGAGATGAATTTAGAGACAACTTTTTAGAGAGAGTTGCACCATGCTGAGAATAGTTACTGTTAGCATGCTAATGCACAGCATGTCATAAGTATTAAAAACCTCGGATCATTTGTGTTTCTAAACTTGTCACCTTTAAAAGCACAATATGTAATTTTTTGCCGCTAAAGGGCGCGTATTCAAAATAAACAAAAACCAGGTAGCGTAGTTTGATGAAGTAGCCTTGACTGAGTGTGGAATCATGGGAGTTGTGGTCTTCATCCCCACAGACACTTCACAGCCTTCACAGCAACCCGTCAAAAACAGTTCAGTTTAACATAAAGAAACTTTTACAGAAATATATAACTTATAATAATAGTACTTAGTTTAATAATAAGAAAGTTATTATTATTAAACATGTTTATTATTAAAAATGACTGTTTTAAGGAATACATCACACTTTTTTCCATGTTTTGTTTGCCAAAAAAAAAAAAAAAAAAAAATTTTCATTTGATTAAAATATAAATTTATGTTTTTATTGCCCGATATACTTCTAATGAAATCGAATAACGAACTGATATGATGTCATTTCGAACAAAATCATGCTGAAACAAAGTTTGTTTTGAGTTTGTTTCGGCAGTTCGAAACAGCTGACCAAAGCGAATTTTCTGGGGGAGTTCGTTTTGGCTCCTAAACACCTTGAGTTTCATTGGTCTGTGGTGATTACGCAATCGGTGGGTGTGTTCTGAAACTCCACCTTCTTTGACGTGCAATTTTTTTCCCCCGGTTCATTTCTCATTCAACGGAGGTCAGGCAAGAGAACAATATCTCCGGCCTTTGTGACTAGCAACATGAATACACTGGAGAGTCGAATAGCTGAGCAGGCATAAATATATCCGCACCTGTACGATCGCTCGCGAAGAGACTTTAAAGTTTCAGAGAAAGCAATTAATTCCTAGAAAGAAATTACAATGAAGCTTGGTGTTGACGACCCAGAGTAATGCACAGAGAAACACATAAGACAAGTTTTCCAAAGGCATGAAAAGAATGAAAGGAAAGATATAAGGTGGCAAGTACCAAATACATGTGTTTCAAATAAATGTTACACCATACTGCTGCTGCTGCTGTTGTTCTTTCAATAAGCGAATTTAAAGGGTATACAATAAATGAAATGCCAAACGAACATACAATAATAAACCTTTATTTTTATCAAAAGTAAATCATGACACCACATAAAATATAAAAAGGTGTAACAATTTATCCAGTTTAACAAAATAAATGAACATTAATACTCTGTGTGTTTCCTCCACAGGAACCAGGATCTAAATAAAGTCCCGGCTAAAAAAAATGCCCCTCAGAAAGTCCCTGCTCGCGAGGTAGTACTTTTTCAAAGGTCCGGAACTTTCAGGGGCGGGACTTGGGCGCTGAGCATGCTGAATGGATGAGTTCACGCAGCATTGTGATTTCAACCAACATTTATTCGGATCATTTTCAAAATATTACTGTTATCGTGTCATGAAATGTAGTTTAAAAAGTATTTCAGGCGAGAATGTAGTTGTTTAAAACTCAAATCTGTGGTTTATTTATAAAGACAGCACCTATTTAAAAATGATCCCGATCAGCGGGAGCTCAGTGCTCATGTATCCGCCGAGAGCAGTCTCGACTCGGCTAGTCCTTCTGACATTTGCTGCTTGCTCTGATGTCTCTTTAGTGGTTAAACATAAATTATAATTTGTTTTAGGTAAATCTAACAGGTAATCTTTGGTCTTTGTTCAATTTATCTATATGTTAAAATGAAAATTAAAAAGAGGCAATTGATATAATATTTCGTTTCATTGTAATGTAGGCTGTTTATATACACATTTCCCTGAACTAAGTACATTTCTGCGGCTATTATTATGTTTAAATGAAAACAAAAAGAGGCAGTGGTATTTTATATCCTATTTGGTCTTATTGAAAATATTCAGTGAGGAAAATTGCAGTAGCCAAGGCGAGCTGACAGATGTTATCAAGTACGCTGCTGTTTGCAGAATTACCGGACTTGTGTCGTCCCGTCTGCGGGAGATCACACTCCCGAGTCGAACTCGCAAAGTCCAAACTACCGAGGATGCAAGTCCGAAATTTGAGTACTTTGTATTGAGCAACGCGCACAGATCTACGTCACCAGACTATTTGTCTAATCTTCACGTTACTTTAGACCACGGTGGAAACGCAGAAAAAAACAGGTCTGGGGGGAAAATAGTTCCTGGTACAATTGTTCCGAGTAATTTCGGTGGAAACACTGCATATGAAAGGTTCCTGCTCTGGTACGAAACTATGATAGATTCCAACATGCCAATGTTACAACATTTTGAGCCTGAATATAAAAATGCCACTAAAATCACTTGAGATTTGAGAAAAAAAATCATCAACCTCATTAACTAACTAGTTAGTTGTTGGATGTCCTGACCCATCTGTAATAGTATCCAATTCTGTCATACTAACACCACAAAGTGATGATCTCAGGAGGCCAACGGGTTACTAGGAAATGCCCATGTGTGCCATCTGGCTGGAATGTGATCAAATAGTGCACAGGTGTTCAGGTTTGTGAATGTGACAGTCAAAGCAAGTGAACGTGTGTAATCTGAGAGTCCTAAGCACACGGCTGAAACAAACAGGATTAGTATTATTATAAAACATGGTGACAACTATCCACATTGTACCTGATGGTGATAAAATTAAGTACTGACCCATTTATTTAACCATCCAAGCAATACACACAAGACCATGTAAGCCATAAACACATAATCACGTTTAAGACAACCTGGCAGTATTCACACATGATTGGCCAGGAAACCAGAATCTCAGGATTTTTGGAAAAGACTCCAGAAGGTGAACAAGAAAAAATGAGAGGAGAAGGAAGTGAATTCTGCTCAAGGGCAACAAAACTCGAAACACCAGTTTGTCCTCAGGGCTCCTAAACGCAGCAGTGCAAACACACGCATAGACACGCTTTGTTCAGGTCATTGAGAGACGAGCCATTATCACACCACACAAACACACAACACGGCAGAGGAAAAACAGGTCAGCCCACACACCAGACAAACAAATCAAGTATCGAAACAAACAGATGAGGCTGCAGGCTGAAAATCTCCCAGGTGGGGCGTCAGGGAGTGGCCTTCTGTCTGTTTATCTCTTCAACAGATAAACCCTTATACCAATAAACCGACCGTCACACAGAGTACACGTGATTGTGCAGGATACAAATGCACACTTCACAAGATCTCACAGCTGGATTTGACTAAGTTTGCAAGATTTTTTAAATTAAATGTTCATTAGTCATTCAAAGATTTGTTTAAATGATATAAATGCGTATTTGCTGAATGCTGACGGAAAACGAGAAAAAGTATTATAATGTTTGCCTTTCTATTACTAATGATATAATAGCAATCGTAATAATACTTTTTTGTATACATTTTAATTCCTTTGTTTAACAGTTCTTTCTGATTATTAGACAGATTTCTGTCCGTATTAGACAGAACTGTTAAGGACGACAGCGAACACTGTGTGCGCAGGCACTGCCGTTCTCAGCGCAGTCAAAAAAAAAGTCCCACCTTGAACTTATCGGCCAATGCTGATATTTGAAAAATGCCAAATATCGGCCGATATATCGGCCTTGACGGTCAACCACTACTAGAAAGCTGCCTACTTTGACAGCATTTTTAGGTTTCATAGGTCCATTCAAACATTCAAGATGAACATTCAAATTTGATGGTCATAAATGATGCCTAAATGTGTATTGCCTCTAGGTGTTGAGTGTTGAATTGAACAGTAGGCTAAATGATGCTTAAAAACATCATCTAGATATGGAGCTCACTAGGCCTTGACTTCGAAACAGAGTGTTGAATAGATAGACCATCTCAATCATTCCAACAAGTCTAGAATTCCAAACTGAACAAACATATAGAACTAAACATGTAGATTTGAACACCACAACATATCTATGACTTAGTGCTGTCAAACTATTAATCACATTCAAAATAAATGTTTTTGTTTACATAATATATGGTTGTGTACTGTGTATATTTAAATTAAAATTAAATTAAATTTATGCATTTAGCAGACGCTTTTATCCAAAGCGACTTACAGTGCATTCAGGCTATCAATTTTTACCTATCATATGTTCCCGGGGAATCGAACCCCCAACCTTGCGCTTTCATAACGCAATGCTCTACCACTTGAGCTACAGGAGCACTATTTATTATGTATATTTAAATACACACATGCATATATATATATTTAAGAAAATGTTTTGTTTATATATTAAATATATTTATATATAATATAAATTATATGAATATAAATATATACATGTAAATACATGTAAAATATATGCATGTGTGTGTTTTTTATATATAAACATCATAAATAAACACAGTACACACATATATTATGTAAACAAACTTTTATTTTGGATGCGATTAATCATTTGACAGCACTACTACTATGACTATGGTGTTCAAAAATGTTGCCTAGGTAGGGAGAGAGTCAATTCGCTAAGTTGAAAATTAAATCAAACAAGTCAAATCAAACATTTCAACATGCCTTTGATGCTCAAACATCTTTAAGTCTGAAACCAAACATATTTAACTGAACATGTCAATTGTTTCAACATGTCTATGACATGTTATGTCATTTAGGTAGCAAGGGTCAAATCAAACATGCCGAATTGAATGTTCCAACATGACTATTTTACTGAAAAATACTGAACATTCCAAAATTAATTTAAATGTGTTGAATCAAATATGTGTAACTGAATGTGCTAATAATGCTCAAGGTGCTGTTTTGGCAATAAAGTTACTAAAAAAACTGAATGTAAATTTAAACATTTCATAATGTCTACGATGTTCAAAAATAAATGTAGTCAGCTTACCAAGCTATTCAACTTGAATCAAACAAATCAAACCAATTATTTATGCTGCTCATGCCATCTAGCTCACCAGGTTTTAAATGTCAAATCAAAAATAATGAATCAATTATTTCAAAGAGGACATTCCAAAATTGAACCAAAAATGCTGTTCTAAGAACTAAAGTAGCACTAAGTAGTCACATCAGTGACTACAGCAGTTTTGAGTGTTTAATCAAACATGCTGAATCAAACATGCCAAATTTAATGCCAATGATGCTCATAAATGCTGTTTTTACAGTAAGCTTACTAGAATAAGGTCACAAAGTTTTGAACCTGGATCTGAACATGTCAGCTTGAATGTTACATGTTTATGATTTAGCATCTTGTCTATGATCAAAATTGTTTCCTAGGTAGATAGTCAGCTCACTGAGTTTTGAGGGTCAACAAATCAAATGTTCCAACATGCCTATGATGCTCAAACATTCCAACACGATAGATTTAGAGTCTAAAACCAAATATGTTTAATCAGACATAGTGTCTAAGTAGTGAGCTCACTAAGTCGGGGAAAAAAAGGGAACTTGGAGTATAATGCAACACTGTGAATTCCCTGTTTTAAGTCATGTGTGAGTGAATATTTTACCAGAGAAAGTCCCAGTACTAAGGCAGCCATGAGTTACGGGCCAGTCAGTTCCTTTTGTGGGCGTCACCAAGCTGTCAGAAGACGGAGTGATCTGTCAAAGAAACCAGAGTGAGCTGTTAGCATTGTTACTACCTGCTGCTATAGAAGCAGCAGCTCACCAAGCTATCATTACATGTTATATGTGTTTGTCAGCGAGCCTTGCTGAACACCAGAAAGAGAAACCCAGCAGAGAGAGAAAATGAAATGGCACATGTCAAAATAATGAGCTTGATATTATGATTTACAGCTCACAAGGTGCGATAAAACATCCATGTGTGAAATAACAGTAGATGTGGGGCGTGTGTGTGGCACTACCAGCCTGCAGGCATCTACCCACTGTCTCCTCAGACAATAGAGTCAAAGCAAAGCTGATGGGTATGAGCTGACAGCTGCTGCTCTTGCCTTCGTACCGGCTAATACAGCTCGCTCTTCACTCACACACACACACACACACACACACACATACAAATACAGAAGGCTTTGGAATGTCTCCTCGTAGTTTGGGACATCAAAGGCAGCCTAAGCCTGATTCATAGCTCATGAATTTTGGGTTTATCTATCGCACTCAGACGTCGCCTGCATGGACACATGCTGTTTTGGAGGGAAAGACAGAAAGCGTGTGTGTTCCTGACCTGTTATATGCACACACACTCGTATAGTGAAGGGACATGAGGAGACACGCTCCGGCATACAAACATTCCCTGCGGCGGCAAACATTATGGCCTGACAGACTCCCGCCCATCAATACTGATCAATTCAGCTCTAGTTCCTCTCCCGACTGTTTGTGTGGAAGTCAAGTGTATGCCAGTGGATATAAGCTTGCCACGATGTGTACCTCCTCTGGATCGCAGGCTTTGGGCGATACACACCTACGTTTAGTGCACACTAGGCGTCTGACACACTCCCGATTCCATCGGTGAGAATTTACAGCCCTGATTGCCACTACAGCAAATCACATTACAGCCCAGCACTGCTTCACCATGACAACACATTACAGCACGCTCCACTTCATCCAATTAGGCCTGCCAAGACTCAAAAATACAGCACACCAAGGCGGTGGGCAGAGAAAGGGTATTTTGAGGTTATGAACACAGACAGCGTTCAGTGAACAGGCCCTGGAGGTGAAATATGCATGCTTGTTTATGGCATGTAAGGATGTGCAAAACTATGTTTTCAGAAACAATTAGTTGGTGGCTTCCCTGAATTAACAGTCAACTAACAGGACTTAAAGTCCTGTATAATTAGGTTGGGTTTAGGTTCATCTGACCCTGATCAGACATTTTTGAATGCCTTTACATAAGACTTTTTCTGGTGTTGGAGTGTGACAATGCAGTGGCACTAAAATATAAAAATCAAAAAGAAAATAATGTGTAGATGTATACTATATAAATCTGAACAAAAATCTAGATATCTATACATTTAAGCCTATATATCCACATCTCAAAATGGCAGATATTTGGCATCAGTCGAGTATATAGATTTCAGTATATACTGCAGATACAGAGTTCAACTGCATCAACCTTTAATTAGGTTGTTTAAGTCAATATTACTATATTCGACCGTTCAAAAGTATGGGATCTGTAAGATTTCTCTTTTCTTTTTAAGAATTTGATACTTTTATTCAGCAAGGATGCATTAAACTGATGAAAAGTGACAGTAAAGACATTTATAATGTTAAAAATTGTATATTTCAAATTGTTTTCTTTTAAAATATTAAGCAGCACAGCTGTTTTCAACACTGATAACAATAAGAAATGTTTCTTGAGCATCAAATCAGCATATTAGAATGATTTCTGAAAGATGACATTACATTTAAAAATATATTCAAAAATAAATGTTATTTTAAACTAAACTGAAAATAAAATAAAATATCACATAACATATCTTAACATCATACCACACACCTCACTCTTTTATCTTTTTTTGTATTCTTTTTGTTATTGGCCTCTGAAAATGCATATTAGTTGACCACTAACTGGAAAAATCAATGTATGGGCAAATAGAACAAGCTTTATTTGTCTTAGCAGCAGCAGAAATAAAAACACCCTATAAATAAATATGCAAAATAGTCAAATTAAAATTCCTCATAACAGATTAAAAGTTCCTGTTTTACATATATCATTAGTGGCACAGCAGCTTAGAAGACACTGCAGGCGCTGACGCTGCAAGAAACTTCAAAGTTTAAAATGGGAGCTGTGCTGTGACGTGCAAGTCACATTTGCAATGGAGAGTCTCGGGCCTTCAATATTAAGGGAAGTCGTGGCCTAATGGTTAGGGAGTCGGACTCCCAATTGAAGGGTTGTGAGTTCGAGTCTCGGGCCGGCAGGAATTGTAGGTGGGGGGAGTGGCATGTACAGTTCTCTCTCCAACTTCAATACCATGACTTAGGTGCCCTTGAGCAAGGCATCAAACCCCCAACTGCTCCCCGGGCGCCGCAGCATAAATGGCTGCCCACTGCTCCGGGTGTGTGTTCACAGTGTGTGTGTGTGTTCACTGCTCTGTGTGTGTGCACTTCGGATGGGTTAAATGCAGAGCAAGAATTCTGAGTATGGGTCACCATACTTGGCTGAATGTCACGTCACTTCACTTCGTCACTTATTCAATCTGAGCCGCATGAATATTGCTATTAGCGTGACTATTTCAGCCTCTCTGACTTCCAGAGGTTTCTGTAAATGGGTGAGACTCTAAACACATACAGCACATCCTCTCAAAGAGGTATCCGCTGAAACAGAGCACTATCTGCCTCCAAGCACAATCTGCATGATGTAATGTCTCCTTGGCTCAACTGTTCTCCTCTTAGTTTGTTGTACTGTCAGATTCCTTCTGGGTTGCTGCCCAAAATACATTAAAATCTCTCTGGGAGGCTCATGAGGACAATTTCCCACTTTTACTTCAAATTCAGCATCTTGTAACTGTCCTGACAGCTGAGAATTACAACGGTTGGATGGGTGACAGTGGAAACACAACATCCTGACATTAAGACGCAACTGTGACAGAACAGAGGGCTCCCTGGCACAGAGACCGAGGGATGCACGTTACGGATAGAGAGATATTTCCGTCAATTTGGACAAATAGCAGTGAGCTTACAGTGGAGCCGAGGAGATTGGCTGCTAAATGAAAATTTGAAGTGCTCTGTGGGGAGACTGTAAAGGGCTGAGGGGATTTCACTTCCCTCCATGCAACCTTTAAAACACTGAGAGAAAGGGCAATGCTTGTGTGTAAACATACAGGTTGACATTCAAAGGAAGCACCACAAAAGAAGGTGGTAGGAGCCATGCCTTTCGCTCTCCCTGCAATATAATGAGAGGCAGGGAAAGGAAACATGAACAAAGGGACAAAATCAGTGAAACACTAAATTAATTTTTTACTTAAGCACTCCAAAATGAAAGCTATCATAAATAAAGATGGGTAATTCAGTTTGTAGGGGAGTAACAATACACTCAGTTCGATACAACATCTCACAATACAAAATACTCTCACAATACTTTTAACAAAACCAAAATAAGTCAAAATTCACAATTCGTAAAAATGTGTTTATTTTAATCATTACCTCTAAGACATCATAATCAGTTAAAAATTGTTCAAGAAAATGTTATATTTGTTTTTTGCTAAATTCTGTTTAGATAAAACAGAATTAGCTAGACACACACTTGCACTCGGTCCCTGAACACATACATTTAAAACGTTTTCAATATTGTATTTCATTAAACAATGTATTTTATTTTTAATTTATTATATATAAATAAACATGGAGGCTCAAATGTGTGACATTTAATATATTGTTATACCCCAATCAATTTGGGCAATTTGGAAACTGAAATCAATATGCTGTTCAGGGTTTCATGTATTCAAGTGATAAATTAAAGAGATAGTTCACCCAAAAATGAAAATTACCCCATAATTTACTCATTCTCAAACCATCCTAGGTATATATGATATTCTTCTTTTCAGATGAATACAATCAAAGTAACTTAAAAATATCCTGGCTACTCCAAGCTTTACAATGGCTGTAAATGGGGGTCGAGATTTTGAAGCCCAAAAAAGTGCATCCATCCATCATAAAAAAGTACTCCATATGGCTCCAGTGCTTCAATAAAGGCCTTCTGAAGTGAAACGATGCATTTGTATCAAAAAAAAATCCATATTTAAAACTTTATGAATCGTAATCTCTAGCTTCCACAGAGAGTGGCATTCCAGCGGTGTAGCATAAGCGCAGAGGAGAAAGCAAAACACTGGTCATGAATTAGAATTATAAAATGAGGATCTGTAAAGAAAAATGTCAGAGGATTTCGATTTAAGCCAAGAGGAGACAAAACTTGGTTCTAACGGAAGCTAGAGATTCATATATACAAAATTCATATATTTTCGATCACCGAAATTCAGTGCATCACTTGAAAAAATATATATAAAAAGTGACGGCTGACAGAGAAATGGGTCACAGTAAAACAGCATGGGCTCAGAGTTTGACCTCTGCTTTTATAAGTAAGGTATTCGGCCTCAAGCACAGTCTCGGTATGGCAGCAACTGCAACAACATACACATAACAACAGCCTTTACATGCCTCCGAGTCAAGATCTCATTTCATTTACGACTTTAGAATAAGCACATCCTCACTTCAAACTCACAGACAGAACAAAAAGCTATTCATGGTTTCCTGAGAATCAATCTCTCAGCATTATCTCATCTCTTACACCCCAAGCCAGCCTCCGCTCTTCTCTAAGTCCAAGTCTAAGTTCCCAGATCCATGATAAAGCCCACACCGCTACTGGAATCATACCATATGTACACAGAAACTCACACTATTGTGTCTCAATCACAGCATTCATGTGAGGCCTCATCTGATTATGGCATGCACATTCATTCTCGCCGTCTGATATCGATGTCAAAGAGGTACATATCTCACTCACATTCTCATGTTGGGGTAAACAGCTTCTTGATTCACGTGTTGATGGTACTTCTTAAAATGCAGTGCAGTCAAAAAGCCCTTGAGAAACCTAAAATTACATGAAGCCAAACTCAGAGCACAGACCAGCCACTGCACACACATCGACTGCTTTAAAAAGATCTCTCAATGACAATCACTAGGAGAGCTGCCAAAGAGGCAATTTCCATCTATTACGCCTGATGACTAATTACTCTCCTTCAGTTCCAAGAAACTCTAGAAATTATGCAACAGGAGGAGATGTCAGGCCAGTCTAAGTGAAGAAACACTAATAATAATCCCTGGCAGTTTCCCTTTTTTCCCCAGACTTATGCTTAACATGGGTCACAGTCCAAGCTAAGACTTAGGTAGCCATTAAAGGGGTCATATGATGTTGCTAAAAAAAACATTAATTAGCATTATTTAGTGCTTTTAGTGTAATGCAATGTGTTTATGCAGTTTAAGGTTCAAAAAACACATTATTTTCCACATAATGTACATTATTGTTGCTCCTCTATGCCCCACCTTTCTGAAACGCGTCAATTTTTACAAAGCTCATCGTTCTGAAAAGTGAGGTGTGCTCTGATTGGCCAGCTATCCAGTGCGTTGTGATTGGCTGAATGCCTCAAAGTTTGTGACGGAAATGTTACACCCCTTATGATACTATGATGTTGCATGACGAGACAAAACCAATAAAACCCATTATAAACTAGGCATTTGTTGCATCCAGTTGGGACATAATTACTGATTATAATGACTTATACTGTCTTTTTACACGTTGCGTATTGCACCGCGTAAACGTAAAACCATGTCTGCTTTTGTGATTTGAGAAACGACAAACAACAAATGCTACTCTACACTGCTTAAAACTCGTGTTTGAATCATCAGTGGCAAATTCTTTAAATATGAAAACGTACTTACAGACTGTGAGTCAAAAGCACCAGACTGTGCTTGCAAAGTTGGAACTGCCCCACTTTATAGAAACAGACACCGGCATTGTAGGCTACTCTCAGAGGAAACAGTCCTCGTCCTCGTCCGTAAAATGAGGTGCACAAATCTGAATATTTCGGTTGAACTGTTCCAGAACAGTGCTGTAAATACAACCTAACCACTGATTTCCAGTTGTATCAAACAAAGTAGTTTTGCTTTCACAACAAAACACACAGCGACACCACAACATGGTGGCGGCGGCAACAGCAAGAATAAAAGTTACACCTTTTTTCTTTGCTTGAACATTTGGGCGGTGTTATGCAAATCTTCCCACATCGTGGCATAGACGTGGGGGCGTGTTAGAATGAGCCATTTTAGGAGGCCATGGTTGACTCTTAACTTTTATAAAAATATCTCTTTGGGTTTGAGACTTTAGTCTTTGCAACTTTACAGATCTTCTTTATGCACCAAGAGCTTTATGCACAAAGAGAAAAGAAAAATTTAAATCACATCATATGACCCCTTTAAAAAGGCTTCTTCATGACAGTATATGGGATAAAAGGTTTCATTCTTGGTAGCTTAAGAAATAAGGAAACGAACAGTGACCATCCTGATGCCCTTTGATATTAGTAAATCAAATAGACATTAGTCGTTGTACTCTTGTGAACTTTTTTTTTCTTTGCACAAAAAAAATATTATTGTAGCTTAACAAAATTATACGGTTGAACCACTGATGTCACATGGACTATTTTAACAACGTCCTTACTACCTTTTTGGGCCTTGAACTTGTCAGTTCTGTTGCTCTCTTTGGTGGGTCAGAAAGCTCTCGGATTTCATCAAAAATATCTTAATTTGTGTTCTGAAGATCAACAAAGGTTTTATGGTTTTGGAATGACATGAGGGTGAGTAATTATACTAATTATACTATATTAACATATTTTAAAATATAATTTATTCCTGTGATGGTAAAGCTGAATTTTCAGCAGCCATTACTCTAGTCTACAGTGTCACATAATCCCTCAGAAATCATTTTAATATGCTGATTTGTTGCTCAAGAAAAAAAAAAAAATATATTAATGTTGAAAATAATTGTGCTGCTTAATATTTTGTGGAAACATGGTTGCTTTTATAAATAAAGTGTAAAAGAACAGCATTTATTTGATATGGGAATCTTTGCTGTCACTTTGGATCAATTTTATGTATCTTTGCTGAATAAATATATAAATTTTACTGACCCCAAACTTAACAAGCATCAATACATCTTTAAATGTCACTTAAGTAAGGCCACTATACTATAACAATATAAAATCATATTTTCAAGGGTTTTGAATTTGCACATAAAGCGACATTCTTTGAATGATCCAAGTATGATGTGAATCAATCCCACAGTGTTTTAAAAAGCTATGTTTTACATGCTTTCAGAAACACAGTGCTTTTGTTTAAAGCAATCCTCCTGGAATTGGGGATCTGGAAGGGTCTCTCAGACTCATGTTTGACCCAGAGCAGGAATGCAGGGATTCAGGCCATTTCCTCCAGCTGTCTGCCTCCCAACTCTTCGGCCAGAGAAAAACACTTATCTCCTCTTTAATTCTACATGTCCCCCACCCATTTCCATACACACTTTCCCTTGTTCTTTCTATTCCCGATATCTCTATTATTTTACATTCTTTAAAATTAAACATATATACAAAACTAAGTCCCCTCTCTCTGTTGGCAAACTTCTGAGACTATGCCAACAACCGCGGGGGTCCTGATAATGACAGCATACAGGGCTGAATTACATCCCCACAGCTGCTAGAGCTACATCCTTCTCCCAGGAGAACGAATGTACACGTTTGCACAAGCTCTCTCTCTCTCACACACACACACGACAGAATGCACTCTAGTTGGCACACCTAACTACTGTGTAAAAAAAAGAAGTACTGGAGTAGTAGTAGTTCTGGGTATGTTCAATTGTTTCCAATTATTGAGCTGTCAACAGATACTATGCAGTAATTCCTAAAGAACAATGTTTTTGAATGCAGTACAACTCACGAACAAACAGTGCAAAACCCTCATTCATTTATCTGAACTTCAAATGATAAATTGTTTTCTTAAATATATACATGCATGTGTATTTATATATAAATAATAATATACACAGTACACACATCTACTATGTAAACAAAAACCTTTATATTGGATATGATTAATTGCGAAAAATCACTTGAGAGCACTAATTAAAATCATAAATAAAATTATATTTTTTGATAACATTTACAACTTTCAAGGATTTAATTAAACATTTTTAATTAAAAGAGTTTATAATCTTGTTTATCTAAAGAGAAACTCATGAACTACATGAAAGTAAATAATAATTTAATCATAATTTAATAGTGTTATGTGTTCTTAAAGTTTAAGTACACAAAACACTTTTTGCTCTTTTAAACTGGACACTTAAAGTTCAGTAAGTCAGATAGTGATTCACTGCACTGGCTTATTTAGTTTGTTCATTCAGTGAATGATTCATCAGAATGATTCAAACTAATAACTCATTCTATTGTGCGTTTGGGAGAAATTCACAAAGCTGTGTTCATTTGGGAAGATTTTAACAAAAAAAAAAAAAAAAAAACATCATAAAGATGAATCACAAAGAATCATAACTTTTATTGGTCACAGAGCTCATTTTCTGCCAAAAGCTAATGCTAAAATCCTCCTGGCTTTTTGCCAATGGAACCTAATGTCTGTGTTGTCTTACAAAAATATTTAATCACTGCAGACCTCTATAATTCTTGGTTATTATTCTCCATAATCGGTTAATTCTCACCTCATCAATTCAATTCAGACTCAACGAAAATGTAATTTATTTTCCGATTGCGCTGTAGATTTACTGAAGCACAGTGTGTGAAACACTAGTACAATGTAGGACTGAATCAGAGTTCACATTGAGGGACTTGAGAGATGCCAAAGTAAATTAGCATGCAAGCATCTCTGGTTCTTCATGTATTTTCATAACCATGTTCAGACATGTGTCGTATTTAACCCAGCCTAATTAATGTTATGATAGACTGACGGATACATAGATACATAGCTGATCCCTGAAGGGAAATGCTGTGACTAATATTTAGCTCAGGAAGACACAGCACAGGATCCATGGAGGCCCATTTGGGGGGACAACTCATGCTGCCCTGTGATTGAGTGTGTTATCACATAATGAATGTGTGTGATGAGAGCTGTACCATGAGGGGCCAAAGACATAACCGGTAACTGTACCACACTGCAGACAGCTTAACAAGAACTGATGGACCTAGTGATGAGGACAAACAACATCCGGTGGGGGACAGATGAGGCTTTGCAGGCCAGGCTAGACTGAACTTTCATTGGCGAATGTTTAAGCTGCCCTTCTTCTAGATTTTGCTTGAGAAGAAAAAAAAAATCTCCCCCAGCATAGACACTCACTTTGGATTAAAACTGGGTCAGTCGTAGATTAAAAAGTCTTAATTAAAACTTTATCCCAGACTGCTACGAAAATAACAACTGCAGCAACAACTGAAACAACAGTAGAAAAAACAAACGGGGCATTACTGTAATTAATAATAAATATTAATAACATGAATAAACAGCCTCCATTTGGTCTGATTTAGGTCAACTACTTGGAAGATTCCCATTATTATTATTTTTTTTTAATAATTAATAATACCTATATAACACAGATTTAAAAAACTAATGAACTGCTTACATTAAAACTGTTCATAAACAAGATTCATAAACGCCATACAATCTTGACTCAATTTTGTCAACTATTACTTGGTAGAAAATCATTTTATTTCTAGTATTATTATGATAATTGATGTTTTATGGTTAATAATAATAATAAAAACAATAAATAAATTATCATAATAATTATTAATATTAATAACATTAAAAAACAGCCAACTTTTATGATGTTTATTAACAATATTCTTATTTATATCAAACATTATTTCGCAGAACTGTTAATTCGCATAATAATAATAATAATAATAATATTTTTTTGTTATTATTATTTTTAACATAATATTAAATAATAATAAAATTAATAATAACAATTCAATTAATATAATTTATGTAATTCTTATAATTCTTATTAATAGCACTAATAAACATCCATTTCCGAACAATATTTAGGTTTAAATGTTTAGAATAAATATTTATTCTTAATCCTATAATTAATATAAAATATATTAATATTATCTCACATAATACTACTGCTACTACTACTACTACTACTACTAATTATTATTATTATTAATAATGTTATAAAATATTATTATTGTTATAAAGTATATTAATTAATAATAATTGCATCAATAATAACAATTCAATTCATATTACTCAAAATTATTTTAAAAACTATGATATTGAATAATTATTACTAATAACACTAATAAACAGCCATTTTCTAAACAATATTTAGGTAAACCACTGGCATAATTGTTTATTCCTATTATTCAAATAAAAATATTAATATTATATTATCTCACATAATAATAATAATAATTATTATTATTCAAAGCAGTATAGTTGGCCTTAATAAGACCAAACTGTAGACCATTTATAAATGCCCACAAACACAGAACTGAGAACTTGTTGTGTGTTGCATGCTGTGCTTTGCATATCTCCCACGGCTCATCCAGTCAGAATGTAATTTTGGTCAGTGCTATAATTTTTTGCTTTGTTGGATATTAAAACTGCTATATGATTAATATAGACATTTGTTTAACAGCACATGATATGATTCTGGCTCTTTTAAACATACACAGATGTAACTAACCCTCAGAGGACATGCTTTCAGATAAAATGAGATTAATAACTCCATTTAATAAGCAATATTAGCAATAACCCATTTAAATCCACAGTGGTCTCAAAAAGTACATTTTTCAAATACTTTGTGTTAACTTCTTTTGCAAAATGTTTTGCATAAAAATGTGTTGGCGCCCTTGACACACATGCATTATACATAAAATGCAAAGACATATTTCCATGCTAATTTTCTGGGTCAGACAAAGCCAGCATCTGATCCAAACTCATTTAACAGAACTGAACCTTCTCTAACCCCAACCAACTAACCAACATGACCAAACACACAATAGCATGGGTCATGAGGCATCAGAGAGGGGGAGGAGGGTTACAGTAGTCCAACAAAAGAGTCTCTGACACAGTTTCTCTTCTGTCTGCTCCTCTCCCTCTTTTCAAACAAAGAACTCTGAAGCGTTGCATGCGTGATTTTAGAAAATGCGAGAGAATGCAAACGCATCTGTGCGTCTGAAAATGCCTGGCTTTGCATGTATTACTGCATGTGTGCAGATTTCTGAATGAGTCTGCAGAGCTCTTGTGCTTCCACCAGCAGATCAGTCTCCAAAGATGCCCCAGATCGCTTTCCCTCCGCTGTAAAGATCTGAGTGGCTCTTTGTGGGAAAGGGCTTTTCAGAGCTGTCATGAGAACCAGATAAAGCAGAAGCCAGTGCTGAGGATGATGGAGCCCAGTGATAGAGATAATGCTGCTACTCTAGCCCTAATGAAACGACGCCTTTCTCTGAGTTGCACCCACTAACAATGAGATGAGAAGCTAGAGAGGGAGGGCTTTGTGATCCATGTTAACTAGAAGAAGGAATTTCACTTTGTTCCCTGTTTAGGGCCCAAGGGAGTCTGTGTCTTGTCTGTGGTTGTTTCCTAGCATACAGTCAAATCTAACATTGTTTTTCTCCAACATTCAAAACTGAAAGGTTCACTCATAATTGCAAGAAATCTTATTAAATACATGTAGTTGGGAAAATATGAGGGCCATGAGAAAAAACAGCACCAGTCATGCCTCAATAAATCAAGATAAACTTTTAAGCATCTGCTGTAAGGGTAGAACATTTATTTTTAAACTCTGAAAACATCAAATATGCATTATTTATACAGCTGGAGAAAGATAGGACATGTTGAAAAACAACAGAATTAAGTGAGAGGATAATAAGATGCTATTCTCTTGCACAACAAATCAAAAAATACTTTCAAAGATCATTGCATTTCCAGTTTTCAGTCCCTCATGGTCACTTTTGTGGCTTTTTAGAATCAGCTAGTGTTCTCAGATGCAGTCAGATAAAACAAATAAGAATGTGCCTGAAAATATTTTGGTGGAAAGTGAACAACTTTGTAACGCATTTTCTTCATTTTTCCCAAGAAAATGTTTACCTGTAGCAACATCTGAATAAGAGATTACAAAATGTGTGGCTCTGTTCAGAATATCACCCTACTCTTCACACTATTACTGCAGCAGTAAGAAAACTGTGCACAGCATGCAAAGTTTCAAACAGAATACCTATATGACCTATATTTGCCAAAATGTGCAGAATACAGAGCACACTGCATGGAATACAGAATGACATTTCCAGTCTTACAAATGAACCAGAAGTAACATTAGTCATGATTTTCAACATCATCCTTGATTCATTGTTTGAACAGACTACCAAAGGTGTGCTATTTGTACATAAAATTGGATCAAAAATGCAAAATAATTTTAATTCATAAGATAATAACTAGAAGCTGGTATGATGAGGTCATGTGACATAGTGAGGATATCATTGTGACATGTTATTGTTTTTATTATTATGGAATAATAAAAATATGTATCATTGCATAACCTACTTTTCATTTGTTTGGGGTCAGTCGGATTTAAAAAAAAAAAAAAAAAAAAACTTTTATTCAGCAAGGATGCATTAAATTGATCAAAAGTGCAATTAAATCATTTATAAAGTTTCAGTATTTCTATTTTTTTTAATCACATAAAGGGAGCCTCAGTGAGCATATGATGCTTCTTTCTAAAACATGTAATAAAATCTTACCGTTCAAATTTTTAAACAGTAGTGAAAATACTACTGACACTGCAGTATTCAGTAAGAAATAATATAGTACTTAATTTTATACATTTATATTTATCTTATTCTATATCTGCATATTTAGGCTATCGCTGAACAGGATCAAGAACATATGAGACCCTGGACCACAAAACCATAAAGTCATTAGAGTAAATTTTTTGCAATTGAGATTTATACATCATCTGAAAGCTGAATAAATAAGCTTTCCATTTATCTCTGACAATATTTAGCAGAGGTACAACAATTTGAAAATCTGGAATCTGAGGGTGCAAAAATATAGAGTTGTCCAAATGAAGTCCTTAGCAATACATATTACTAATAAAAAAATGTAACTTTGATATATTTACGGTAGGAGATTTACAAAATATCTTCATGGAACATTTTCTTTACTTAATATCTTTGATAATTTTGTATGATAACCCATACAACCTATTGTTGGCTACTGCTACAAATATACCCGTGCTACTTAAGACTGGTTTTATGGTCCAGGGTCACGTATAATAAATATTAAAAATCCATTTTCGAAATACAAAAGAACTATAACAGTCAGGACAACTTATACTTTGTCTGGTTTAAATCTCCCAATTTTTAATGAACCCCTAATCTTCCTCTTCTTTCCATTCACTCTATTAAACACACACAGGCACAAACCCAACCCAATATAACTGCTCTTTTAGCCATTTTTTCAGTGTACCCTGAGCCTCAATCCCCCAAAACCTCACTAAAGTCAACATGCTCACAGGAAGAAAAATCGACACACGACCTCCAAGCCTTTCTTCCTTTCAGAATGTAAAACAAGCGTATAGTGTTCTGGTATTCATATGGTGTAATAAGCAAAACGTCTTGCAGTATTCATGCGGGGTGACCGCACAGGCGTGGCGCTGCATGGCGATCAGTAACACCGCTGAACAGCAGAAACAGCAGTGGGCCGCTATAATCACCGACAGTGGCTGAATTATTCATGTCCAGGGCTCCTCCCGGCCTGTGTGTTTGTGTTGTAATCCAATCAATGACTGCCAACCCTCCCACGATTCCTGAGTGTATCCCCACTCTCCTGCACACCACATTCCTGAAACCGGTTTCTGGATGCGTAACGTTTGCCCTGACAACAAAATACCAGCATGCACAAATTTCCCCAACCAAAACACACAATCTTAAATAGAGACATTTGCCTGGTAAGTGAATGATGTGGTCTGAGGTGATGTCAAAGCAAAATGGTGCACCCCACCCACAATCCCGTACAAGTCTCGACAAGTCTGCACACAGGAAACCAAAGAGAAATATCCTGCTTAATGGCAAATAGTGTGTTAGTGCTCCATATTAGATCAATTCAGTGTTCATAATCACAAAGGACCAATATTTTAGTCATTCCTCAGATTTGAGTGCGCATCCACAGGGACAAATGTGAGTGTTCAGGCGTTTATCATTGAGCAGACACACTTGGTCAGCAGTTAAGTTCAATGGCGTACGTTTACGGGGCTCCACATCCCTTTGAGATATGTTGTAATCTAACTCCCCCTCAATCTCTACTCCTTTTTTTCTGAGCCAGATGGACAGAGTAGGAAAAAAGGGGAGCTGTAGGCCCACTGGGTGGCCTTGGCCAAAGCTGTTAGCACTGTAATGAACTGCAGCTCCTGCAAACAATTAAAGCTGAGGGGAGAGGTACTGGAAACCAGAACCGACTGTCTGCTTCCCCAGCAAGCCAGCCAACGCTACTGAGTTTACAAAAAATCCCGCCTTTCATTTTGAAAATACCCTAATGAAGATGCATTCTGAGAAAGCATAAAGCAGTAGATTTCAGTTAAAGTATTAGATGCTGTGCATGTCATGCTGCCGCGCACCTGGGCAGTCATTTTTGATGTTATAGCACACATCAAAAGCTATCATCAGCAGCAAACCCCACTTTTAGTTCACAGTAAATGTATGCAAACTAGTGCTGGGAGGTTTGACCAAAAATCTGTATCAAGGTTTATTTTTTTTTTTTTTTTCTCGACTGTGCCTTTATATGAATCAGAATGCACAAAACAGTTGCAGAACCACTTTATTTTAATCACGATCCAAACAAACATGCTACCTGTAGTTTGAGCAGTTTTTTTTGTAAATCAGACTGTGCAATTTCAAAATTTAAAGTAAAAACAGAATAGTCAGACCTTAGCTTTGTGAAATTATGCTACGTAAAAAATATCTGCACGAAACAGAAACAGCAAGCAGGCTGAATAAGAATGCAAGTTCATTCTTTGCCAGCAGGTGGCGCTTAAGGAACAGCTGCAATAAAGCGTTTCCTTGGTTACTGTTGTAAACAAAGCAGTGATTAATTTTTTTTAACTACATTAATATGCATTATATAGAGGAAAGATTAAAAGAAAATACTGAATCTAAATTTTTCTGAAGGCAGTCGGTTCCCCTCAGAGATACATTCATATAAACCCCCAATTCAGTTTTTAGGATTTTCTTCCAATATTTCATGCATCATGAAAAGTGATCTTGCTCTGCCTGCTACAGTATTTTCTCCTCTTTGCATTCATATTCAGCATCTTTGGCTTCTGTTAACAGTTGGTTATTTGCCCAGTTAAAGAATTAGTTGTGTGTTATTAATAGTAACCACTATTCTGAAAGTATATGCAGTCAACAGGGATTTCCTCTCAATGCACAACACTATGTTGCTTAGGCAATTGTACTGGTATGCCATTTAAAAAAAAAAACTGGTATATCCCCTAGCAATAATGCAAACTATGAAATAAAAATTGATAGAACTGTACCAGAATCATACAAAGAGGCCTTTAGTATAAGATAAACTATTACTACCTTTCATGCTGTTCAAATGAGATCTTAATCTACATGTAAATGAATTGAATTAAATCGGTTCCAGTCAACTTTGGTCAGTCCCTCATCTGTCCGCACATGCTCCAGATTCTTGGGGCATTTATTGTTTGAAGCCAGACACTCACAAAAACAAACAATGAATGCAAGCAAGCAGAATCCCGGCTGTGACGCTGCACAGCGAGCTTCTGCATCTTAGCTTTTAACGCCATAGAAACACTGACATGCTAACGCAGACCCCCGCCCTCACCACTCTGCTGCTTTCAGCATTTCCAGCCTAAATGCGAGTAGGTAAGAGCTTTTAAGGTAGTGCTTTGTAGTGTTAATCTAGGGTGCATTATAGTGCTTCAGGCTGGCATCCTGTCTGTGAAGTTCAGTTACGTCTTCTTGCTGTCCTCTTGTGACGTCTGGACTCTGTTTCTTGTGGCTCTCTTTGAGGCTTGGAGGACAGTGGCTCATATGTAAGGACTGCCGTTCAGCAATGAGCCCAGATGGCAAGCGGTCTGCCCAGCCCTGCCCTTACCGAGTTGCCCAGCACAATGCCAGATGCTGTGTGCACCTACAAAAACGGACACAAAGGGTGCAGTCCTCGGCACAAACTCAAGGGGACCCAGAGCCTTGCCATACACACTGCTGAATTATTTAATACTGAACTGTGTTGTTAAATAAAAATTTTCATTAATTGAAATAAAGCTATAATATAATAAAATATTAGATGAAAACTGTTAAAAAGTTAAAGGAATAGTTCACCAAAAAATAGGGGTCATATGATGCGATTTCAGTTTTTCCTTTCTCTTTGGAGTGTTACAAGCTTTTGGTGCATAAAGAAGATCTGTAAAGTTGCAAAGACTAAAGTCTCAAATCCAAAGAGATATTCTTAATAAAAGTTAAGAATCGTCCTCGCCCTCCTGAAACGGCTCGTTCTAACACGCCCCCACATCTCTACGTCACTATGTGGGAAGATTTGCATAACGCCACCCAAATGTTCAAGCAAAGAAACAATGCGAAACCGAAGCTACCTTTGTAGTATTGTAGTATTGGCCGCCATGTCGTATAGACGCTGTGTGTTTCACTGTGAAAGCGAAACTACTTTGTTTGGCCTTCCAAAAGAGGAAAATATCCGCTTTGTCATGCCTGGGGCTGATCTGTGCTGGTCGCTGAAGAAATACATCAACTTTGCACTGTGGATTGCCGAATCGGCTTTCACCGTGGACGAAGCAGAGTCCAGCCCGGGGTCGCCACATGTGGTTGCTGCAAGCACAAGGTACGCTCCTTCTTAGAATCCGCCTGCCGCACCGTTCTCAAGCCGCCCGCCTCTGCTCACTCAAGCCCGTGGTGTGTAACTCTGTTTCGTTTTGAAAGCGAAATTACTTTGTTTTTGCCTTCCAAAAGAAGACACGACTAGAAATCATGTTTATATCACGTTTATAATGGGTTTTATGTTTATGTATCGTCCCTCCGGCCAGATAAGGCATCACAGTATGTTAAAGGGTGTAACATTTCCGTCACATGCTTGAGGCATTCGGCCAATCACAACACGCTGGATAGCTGGCCAATCAGAGCACATCTCGCTAACCAGAGCGATGAGCCTTGTAAAAATTGACGAGTTTCAGAAGGCGGGGCATAGAGGAGAAACAATAATGTAAAGTATGTGGAAAATATTGTTTTTTTTTTTTAACCTTGAACTGCATAAACACATTTCATTACACCAAATACACAAAATAATGTTCTTTTTAGCATCATCATATGACCCCTTTAAATGCTAAAAAATTATGCACCCTCAGGCTATCCAAGAGTTTGATGCTTCATCAGAAAAGATTTAGAGAAATTTAACATCAATTTGACATCACTTGCTCACCAATGGATCCTCTGCAGTGAATGGGTACCGTCAAAATTTAAGTTCAAACAGTTGATAAAAACATCACAATAATCCACAAGTAAATCACACGACTGCAGTCCGTCAATTAACATCTTGTGAAGTAAAATGCAGTGTGTTTGTAAGAAACAAATTTCTCATTAAGAAATTAACATCAAACCATTGCTTCCAGCTAAAATACAAGTCATATCAATAAAATTGCTTTCTCCAGTAAAAAAAAAAAAGTAATCTCGTCTGAATCAGGAGAGAAATATGCACAGATCAAACACTGTTTTCAACTGAAAACTGTTCAGAACAGATTTAAACAACTATGTCAGTGGATGTCATAAAGGACAACAGGGGAAAGGCATTATTAGTTTACTTGTGGATTATTTTGATTGTTTTTATCAGCTGTTTGGACTCTTATTCTGACGGCACCCATTCACTGCAGAGAGTCCATTGGTGGGCACAAGCTAATTTTTTCCAAATCTTTTCAGATCTAGAAACAAAATTATCTACATCTTGGATACCCTGAGGGTCAGTAAATTCAACAAATGTTCTTTTTTGGCTGGACGATTATTTATTTATTTATTGATGTTTAATTGCTAAAAAAGAAATAAAACTAAATAGAAATATTTTTAACAATAACAAAAGCACATACATTTATTTGAAAATAAAAAAGCGAATTTAAAATATTATTAAATACTATAATAGTATAGAAATTATACTAAAATAACACTTGCTACAAACACAAGTGCCATATCTTGTTAAAATGTACAGAAGCTTTGAAAGGAATGTTCATAAATGCCTGTGATAATGTTAGAAATGGTTATTGCAGTCATCTGACGCTCAATCAGGGTGTTCAATGTTTGACGCTCTATTGATTGTTACAGATCTAAAAAACTCTCTCATGCACACATTAGTGATATCACAAGCAGCCACAACAAAGTGTCAGCCGCAACTAGACACAAATGTGAGCAAAATACAGAAAGTTCTAAACAACTGAAATGTATTTACAGTTCAGTTTAAAGGAATAAGAAGAAGAAGAAGAATTCTGTCATCAATAAATCAGGTTCCAAACCCATCTGATTTACTTTCTTCAGTGGATCACAAAAACGAGCCATTTTGAATACTGTTCCTGCCACACTTTTCCTTGCAATTACAATGAATAAAGAAAAAAATGTTCAAGCTTCAAAAAGGAATCAAGAAGTGACTTCTAAATATAAAGCTTTCTGTCAGAATTTACTCCAGTGTTAATTGACGATCTTCAATTCTTTACCTCCAGGGTACTTTTTGAAGCTTCAGATTCAGTCCTTGTTCATCATAATTGCTTGGGGACAAAAAACATGCAAAGCATCATTTTTGTGTTGCAGGGAAGAAACAAAGGATGAGTACACAATGAAAAAAGTTCATTTCTGGGTGAACAATTCCTTTAATATATTTAATATAACTTCATGCAATAGGGAGACAAATGGCCTCTTTTAAGCCAACAAGCTTTTTCCTTCTGAATTCTGTGCTAAATTCATCTGTGGTTAATTATAAATCTCTGCAGATTATTCACAGACTTTTTGCCCTGGTGGTGGTGGAGAAAGAGGAAGCATGGGGAAAGAGAGGAAGAGCTGCAGAGCTGTTTGACCAAGTTTCTATAGTGCTGAGCCATAGCCCCGGCTCAGACAGAAAGCACCCGGCCTTCAGCGAGCCAAGCCAGACTTAAGCATATGCACACACAAACACGCCAGACCACTTCAAATGCAGCGCTGCCATTAAACTTCAGATGGAACGAGATTAAAAAAAACACAACATTACATTAGTTCTCTTAATCATGGTTAAAGTATAGTCTAACACACAGTACTGTGAAGAACAGAGGGAATGGTGGGCGTCACTGGCATAACATATGGACATTCTGCAGGGTAATTTATTGCAAAAAAAAAAGATCAGCAAAGTAGGCTACATTATAGTAAGTAAATGGAAATGCAGTTTAAAGCAGGGGTGTTACATTTGTGCTACATTTCTTGGATCAAAAATAATGCAAAAACAGTAAAAAACTATTGAAATTTAACATTTAATTAGCATATTTTAAATGAACCTGGTTACCTATCAATTAACGTGTATTTGTTATTATTTAAATTATACATTATATTCAATTATATAAAATGTACTTCATTATTGTGATGCAGATTTTCTGCAGCCATTTAAGCCAATTTAGCAGCCATTACTCATTCTGTAGTGTCACATGATCATTTTAATATGCTGATTTGGTGCTCAAAAACATTTATCATTCTCAATGTTGAAAACATTAATATTTATTTAAAAAATTCTGAATTATTTGATGAATAGAAAGTAAAAAAGAACAGCATTTTTTAAAATGCAACAATGATCAATTTAATGTGTCTTTTTGTGTCTAAATTGTGCAAAAATACAGTATCAGACATACAGATTTTTGAACAATAAAAGATATGGATGGAGATGCACAATATATCAATACCATATCAATTATAGGCAATTTTTTTTATCCTATAAGTTGACATTCAATATTTAATTTTGCATTCTCATTTTCCCTCCTTTTACACCAAGCATATTCAATTATTTGATTATTAGAATCTATAACCCACCACAAAAACACCATTTAGCTGTTTTTATTAATAAAACTGTGGTTGTTTTAAGCACTTTATAACTGGCTAAGAATAAAATGGAAGTCCCCTCGGTAGCTCCAAAACTCCAGCCATGAGGAGCGATGGAGTGAAAAAGAGAAAGAGAGAATACAGGGGACATTACAGAACGAGTGCCGAGTCAGCTGCTGTCTGGTTAAACTTACAGGTCTGTTTCAAATCCCATCAGGGAAACCGTCAACATGTTTTACAGCCAGGAAACAATCAATGGAGGTGAACATGGTTCCCAACTTTCTCAGATCCCCTCTTTTTCTTTCACAGAAGCTCACAAAAACACAAGTATACAAACACACGCACACAAAGACCCAAGTATGGACACTTGTTGGTAAGAAAAGGGCAGGCGGAAGGGGATTAGTCGACTAAGCTACTAAATCTGGCAAGCGCCCAGTACTAAATGGGTTAAAGTACACCCTCTACCTCCTAATCTCTCTCTCTCACACACACACACACACACCTAAAGCTCTGCCATGCTAAAGCAGGCCTGCCTCTGCATCAAAGGCCCTTTTATAAAGCGGCTGGGGTCAGAAACATCACGGCGTAGGGGACCCACACATGCTCGCTCACTTCCTTCATCCCAGGTGTTGTGGTTTTTACTAGGCAGCTGGAACGGTTCCTCTTCCCCTCTCTTTTGTTTTCTCTCAGTCTCTGCCTAACAAAAACCTATAATCAACAACGACACAAGCTCATTTATAACTAAAATGTTCCGTTGTAATGAGGTGAAGCTTAGAAATTGACTTTCTTCATACACTGCACAAAACTTTTAAAATCTAATCTTTCAGGACTTACTATACACCCTATCATTTTGAAAATCTGTATATATTTTGTTGACATAGTAATGACTTGAGTGTCAGCATGATGCCTGAGACACTTAGAGGAGAGTAGCTATCATTGCGGAAAGAGGTGATGGAAAATTGGACATTTTTGTGCACTGTAACATGCTCATGACACTGAGAGGTGCTGCACTCATGAGGGCCATGAGATAACATCGTCTGTGGCATTACTGTATATCATACACTTGAACACATGCTGTGGCAAGCTTCTTTTTTTTTTTATTGATATTTACTGTATTTTTACAGTTGCAATTCAATGACCCTGCTATTGTGTCGACATAAAGTTTTATTTGAGCATCTGACTGTATAGTTTGTTATGGATTTGTCACGTTTATTTAATAAATACAATAAAACAGAAAATTTATTTTAAATTGGAATAATACTTCACAATATTCTTACTGTATTTTTGTAATTTTGATTAGATCATAAGAGACTTGTATCAAAATATTAAAACATTTTACAGACTCCAAAGTCATTTTTATGATCTAACAAAGAATTCAGTATGAAATGGCATTCACAACACATTTTGATACTAACTCAAAGTACACTAGTGTTTAAAGGGATACTCCATCCCAAAATGAAAATTTTCCGAAGACGAACAAAGCTTTTTACGGGTTTGGAATGTTATGGGGTAAGTGATTAATGACAAAATTTTCATTTTGGGATGGAGTAACCCTTTAAGAGTTTGGGGTCAATCTTTTATTTGGACACATTACAACAATCAAAAGTGACAGTAAAGACATTTAAAATGATATAAAAGATTTGTATTTGAAATGTTTTTTTTTTTGGTACTTTCTATTTCTATCAAAGAATCCTGGGGGGGGGGCCAGCAACCAGAAAGATTTCTATGTCAGTGTATTACAGAGTAAACTAGTTTGTGTATTATATATATATATATATATATATATATATATATATATATATATATATATATATATATATATATATATATATATATATATATATATATATATATATATATATATACACACACACAAATACCATCCATTATGCATAATCTATTTCTAACAATCAGAATTAATTGGCTCATGTTAAATGGACCTACCATATCAAGAAAAGAGCCAGACCTAAATTCTTATTGACCACGGTATAAGGGCTGAATGTCAAGTCCACCCTCGAGCACATCTTGATGTATCCCAACGGTAGCGATTAGAACAAAATCTCACATTAACACGGAAGAGATCTGACACTTGACACTTCGTGTGTCCCACCTAGTTAGTACACAGTGTGAGGCCACTCCAGACGGAAAGTCTACTGAGGCACAAAGCCCAGTCCAGAGAGTGAGCTCAACTTCCTGTGTGTGATTCTCATCCAATATCCATCCTTACTCGAAACACTCCATGGTTTTTAAATCTTCTTAGACTATTTGAGTGTCTGAGTGGACACTGGACTCAACAGTGCACATTAGCGAGCGTCACAAAATAAATAGCAAGCCTAAAATGAATACTTCAGTTAATGCTTCATAAACAAGCAAACTTCTCATGATAACATCCCTTTCTCATGCTGCACAGCAGTAACACGAGGACACAGTGCTATATTGTTAGCTGCCAAAGGCCACACATTAGTAAACAGTCTGAGTGGGACAGGTAGTGCGACGGCGAGGCTAACTGAAGACTGAATATGTCTGAAGCAGAACTGCATCTGAAGCTGACTGTGAACAATGTGGCTGTTTTACCTGCAGTGGATCAGTGTTCAAATATAAAGTTGGTCCTAGACCGGCCTAAAAGAAAAGACCCTGGTGAGTCACTCCTTTCCTCCGGACCCAGCGTGACATAACAGGTCTTTTGTGACAGATGTGAATGGACTCTGGTAGGTTCAGTCTTCCCAACAAAAGCAGCACTGACTGATAGATATAAAGGAACAAGGTGTGGCTGCATTTCTGTATGAGCGAGAGAAAAGGGAAGGAAAGTGCACAAAAGCAGCCAGATAGTTTGTTTTGAAGGAGGAAAGAAGAAAGAGAGCTAACAAAAAGTATCAGGGTACAACTAAGGTTTTAGGGCATGTACCATGCTATTCTTTGAAGTAGCTTGTATCACCATCATTCAAGTACACTACGCAAGTACTATTTTTTTCTTAAAGAAATAGTTTTGTTCGGCACGGATGCATTAAGATGATCAAACAGAGGCAGTCTGAATGGACGTGTTTGCAAAGTCATCTTGAAATAAGTAACACTAAAAAAGGAAAATAGAAGCTAATTTTTTTTTTAAGAAAAAATATTTTTTAGGAAGAGTTTTATGACAGCTGAAGACCCATGATAGGGGTCTCCTTATGTTCCTTTGTTTTTCTTCCTGATTACCTTACAAAAAATACTATATCAATAAAAACTTTAATAAAACATTAATATCAATGGATAAAAATATTTATTTGAAGAATAAAAAGTTCAAAAGAACAACATTTATTTAAAATATTTTTTTTGGAAACAATATAAAAGTCTTTACTGTCACTTTTGATCAACATAATGTGTTATTCCTGAATAATGATAAAAAAAAAAAAAAAAAAAAAAAAAATTATTGTAAAGTGCATATAGGAAGGTGTGTTAAAGTGATCACAAAAGAATACACCTTCTTTCTTCATTTACGGCTGTGCGATATTGGGAAAAATTTTTGACATTCAATTTTCAGCTTCAGATTGGGGAGAACGGAGGTGCGCTCACTCTATTGGTAAGTAAGGCTGCCACTCAAGGCTGCAGTCATGCATATGCTCTGGAACAGAGTAATATCACGTCCACATCGCAGGCTTTTGCGATTAGCAAATCACAACGTCTCAAATCGTGATTGCGATATTTAAATGAGATTTAAGACATTCTGCTAAATATTAACCCCAAAAAATTATAAAATTAAAAAAACACAGGTTTATAACAGCAGAGAGAGTATGTGCATGTGGGTGACATAATACAATTGCATGTCAATGTCAGTGTTGCTATTGTTAGCTTAAACTTTTAAAAAATAAAATAAAATGTATTAGATATAGAACTTAAACTGAAATTAAAGATGGTGCCTCGACAACAAAATAAGTTAAATTATTTAAATAACTAAATTAAATAAGTACTAGATTTAAAAAAAAAACAAAGCTAAATATAAATAGTACAAAAAAATTCCAAAAGCACATAAAATTACTAAAACAAACATTAAATGAAAACTCAAAATATTACAATAAATGCTATTCAAAATAAAGAAAAATGTAATAGTATAAAACAAATACTAAAGGTGCACACCATGTCAACTGTCTGATCATCAACTCATACATATACTGTAAGATGCAACTGAAACTTGTTCTCATGCCAAAGTCATGTGCAAAATGGTTTATCGCAACTCAAGTCCAGTCAGCAGTCTGTAACTGATAACATCCTCAGTGCTCGACAGGGAACAAGGGTGTTTTGACAATAGCTGCCATAGGACAGATACTATTACACTGCTAATAGTGGCTTCTGCATTGAAGACGATGAGGTCATAAAGTTTCTTGCCAGGAGTTTCAGTGATAAAACGAGTCTTATCTCCATTTGAACTCATTCTGTTGCTCTACTGTGTGTTTTCAAACTGTGTGTGCTCAGAGATCCCATCTGAGCGAGCCCTTTCTCATTTCCACTGATCTCAGCACCGGGTGACAGTAAAGCAGTGCTTTGATTCCATATTTCACTCGGTACAGATACAACAGATGGATTCAAGAGGAATAAAGGCAAAGAAAAGGGAGCACATCTAAATACTCCCCATAGGGCTAGTAACATTCCTGCGAGATTGAGACGTGGGAACCGGTTGAAAGGCGCACCCCTACATGAGCGTGACCGTGTGTATGTTTATACTGCTGATCTGTGCAGGAATTCATAGGCTCCACGCATAGTTCAGCCCACTTTACATTCCCGTCATCGTTCAAGGCGTGCGGACAGGGAGTGCGGACAGAAGTGACGATGGCTCATCCTCGTTGACTGTGGGAGAATAAAACACGGCTGACGGCTGTGGCCAAAGCCTCTCTCTCTCACACAGGCTAATTTATAACCCAACCTCGTTCATGAGAAAGAGGCTGCTCTGTTTTAGAAAACCCCTATCAATCTCTCACTCTAACACAGCTCACAAAGTCCTTTGAATCGCTGCGAGACAATCTAGCCTCTCGGGGGGATTTCTTTATGCTAGCATGACCAAAACGTGTAACTATGTCAGACTGACAAAATCAACACAGGAAGAGAAAGAGATAGACTGAAAGAGTAACAGACTAGAGCTGAGGTAATGGTTGTCTGAAAGCTACGACACCAGAATTAGGACACACAAAATCCAAACACAAAGGTGCACCTAACTCTTTCATCCGCATGCTTTCAGATCTTCTCTCACTTTTTCCTTACAATCTGAAGGTCTGGTCATCACTCATCCCCAATCGGTCCATTTCTACCTCTCCCACGATGATAAGAGCTCAACCATTTCCCTCTCTCTCTGGTGGTGTGTACTACTGTAACTCTCCTGAGATCTAGGAACACAACAGTCAACACCCCACTGTCATTACTCTTAATTTTCACTCTAAGTAGCGAGCATCTGTGTGTGTGTGTGTGTGTGTGTGTGTGTGTGTGTGTGTGTGTGTGTGTGTGTGTGTGTGTGAGACAGCGAGTAGCTTTCAACTCCCCACAGACACTGTGCTGTACAGCATGAGACACAAACTCATGGTGGGATAAATCAATAAGTGGGTAAAAAAAACACACAAATGCCACCAGCATTTCAAATCAGCTCACAGAGACTTAAATATTTGGAGATAAATACAAGTGGCATAATTTTTGAAACCGCATGCAATGCGATACAGCATAAAGCTTTTTTTTGTCTAACCAGCAGTGAGCAACAGGACATTTTGTCTGTGGCTAGGTTTTTAATCTTGTGGCATCCACAGTGAAATCTCATCGGAACAAAATTCCTCTCCACATATGCTAAAGAAGCCTTTCATTTTGGAAAGTCATTCATTTCCAATGGAGAGCAGTACAGGAGCTGTTGAGTTCCAATTATTTGCATATGCAGATTTGTTTGGATTTAAGCTTTAGGCGCATTGAAATACTTGTGGCATTTTACTTTTTTTTGGCTAGACTGTATGTGATATAGTCTATCAGCGTCAGTTAAGAATTACCAATATTTTTTGTACTAAAACGTTATTACATAAAAAATATTTCTGTATCATGTTGGTTATGAAAAATTATGTCCAAATACTAATTTTATAATTATTACATAATTATTTACTTTAATTCACCATTGAAAACCTACTATGGTTTTCTTTCTGACATTTTAATGGTCATTTGTTTTGTGTGGATGTATTCATAGATTCATTACTCATTTATTTTACAATGATGAATAAGAGGAGCATAACAGCTGCTTCATAAACACTTTGAAAGTTCTATGTGACTGACATAGGCTGATCATTTGTTTGTTTGCTTGTTTGATTTATTTGGTAACTAGGGTTGTCTATTGCCACTGGCGGCAATAGTGCACGTGATGTCACGGACTATATAACAAGCATAATACGTCTATGGTAATTCACAAATTACCTCAAATGCTATACACAGTGTTTTCTTTTGGCAGGTTTGAGTGCAGGAAAATACATTTTATGCATTCAGCAAATCAATTTTGTGTTGGGAAACCAAATACTACATTGCTGATCTGAAGCCATCTCCTTTCATGTCACCCATCCATGTTTGTACAAGTGTCTTCAAGCTACCATGATCGAAAACGCCTGGCTGGTCTAGTTTGGTGAGGCTTTCTCCAAACTGACCAAATACAAATGACACAGCGATAAATGTTATCAAGAAAGGTGCGAACGATTCCCATTTCAAGGAGAGCGCATGCAGACGAGGAGTTAATGCGCTTGCTTGCTTGGTGGCGGAACAATGAACCGTGTATACACAGGATGCGACACCGTCGCGTCGCAACAGGTTGAGTCTGTCTAGTGTTGCATCCAGTGTAGCATCACTGATTATAATGAGTTCTATTCTGTCGTGTAGCGCTGCGCTGCACCGCACCGCAGTTGTTGGTCCATTACCACCGCGGAGGTAAAAATTTGCCACCGTCAAAGCACTATTGGTCACACTTTATTTTAAGGCGCATATCTCACTATTAAAGGTGCAATAAGCGATAAACTCTTTTGACCACAGTCCCTGACCGAGGCCCAAAAACACTTGTAGCCAATCAGCAGTAAGGGGGCATGTCTTGTAATGATAGAGAAAAGAAAGCTCTCTTTGAGTGCACAGGACGGATATTAGCAGCTCAACTACAGATACAGAGAGGTGACAGATAAAACAAAAAAAGTGGAAAATATAAGAAAAACAAAACGTTAAAAGAAGGGTTATGATCAGGCAAGATCAGGGGAGAGAACTCAAGGAGAAGAAGGCCTGGAATCGGACACTGAGGTTGCGTTGTTTTTCTTCTTGATAGGCGAGTAACGTTGATTTTGCTTTGTTTCACACAAATTATTCGCTTTTGTTTGAATATGCTTGTGTGTCATCTTCACTTGTTTCCGCGATCGTCATTGCCATGGTTGTGTATGTATGTGTGGGGCGGAGATTTCTAAATAAAGGCAGGGTCCTGTTTGTCTTGGTGCTTTCAAATATCAACATCATTTGGCAAAAATCGCTTAGTGCACCTTTAACTATTAACTACAACTTTTGCTTAAAAAAAAAACCTCCTTACTACTGCTTATTAATATAGTAGTCAGCATTTGAAGTGGATCAAAACCTTTCACCAAAGTTGTCCTAAAACCAAAACAATACCCGTTCTTGTCTTAGGACAACTTTGATAACCTTTTCTGATCCACTTCAAATGTTGATTACTGTAGTTAGTAAGGTAGGCTATTTGTTAAGTTTAGGTATTGGGTAGGATTAGGGATGTAGAATATGGTCATGCAGAATATGTGCTTTGTAAGTACTAATAAACAGCCAATATGCTAATAATATGCATGCTAATAAGCACTAGTAAATAGTGAGAATTGGTATACTTTTCCATAATTTTTTTCCATTCTTTGGCTATTTTTATGGTGAAAGCCATTCTTGAGGTGTTATTAAAAATTTAAAATAGAAACTAAACAGAATATTTAAGACCTATTTTCCAAAAAATTTCCAAATTGAATTTGCATTAGCAGAATACACAATTTAAAGAAATTGAATTATTAACAATCCAATCAGATATGCTTGATAGGCAATGACTGGTCCTGGGAGGCAAAACGCGACAATTATATGCAAATAGCGGAGATAGACGTGGCTTAAGTTCATAGTAAACATCAAAAAAATTTGACTGCCACGTCTGGCTAGCATCAAGTTATCCCAAAGATTAGGCTACAGTTATGACTGAAAATTATTTTAACTTGTCATTGTTTTTACAAAAACAAATATTTTTCAAAACGTCACTACAATAAAGCATTTTTTATAATAGTGGATGAATGTCTGGTTATGTTTGCAGACTGTGGGTGGAGTTGGTTCCATGAAAACAATGCTTTCCAGACAGTCACCTTCCTGATATCCTCATGCAGATAATCGAAACCAAAAGTAACTAGCTGAATGCAAAACTTTCTGAGTTCAGAACTTGATTTTCAGGCAGACATTCTTCATAGGCCTGCTTATAGATGATCTGTGACACAGTCTGCACGCAATGACTTCTGCAACAGTACCAAATCATGAAACTCTCTGCCCTTTCACCAAATCTGATTTTGTAATGGATAAAGGCATGCGATGAAAACTAACTAAATGGCATTCTAGGAATGACTCCATGCTGAACTCAATTAGAATTAAAACAATGACCCTACAGTTGCTGGACTTTGGCTATGGAGAGTTACAAACATGCACACAACCGCACAAGCACAAGTGAACGCAGATACAGTACACGACTTCCTCCCAAGAAATTCCAGTCTGTAAAAGTGGCGAGAAAACGAGGCCCTTGGTGCTTTTGGCTCAAGCGTCAGTATTAACCCCAAGCTTGGCACTCCAGCACTTTGGAGACAATCTGCAGCTTTGTCTGAGCCACAACCAGTGTGCTGACAGAAGGAGGGCAGCTCTGCACTGCAGAAACGCCTCGCTTGTGAGCAGCCATATTTATAAGGGTTGCACGAGGCAAGGTACCATTGAGTCCGCCAACGTCACATCTTTGAAGTGGTCCTGGAAGCAGCTTTGTTCATAGCTCAGTATGAGTTATCCATGTCAAATTTGAGAAATACTCACCCACAGGTCATAATTCAGTTTATATGGTCACTGTGGGCAGGAACACTTGAAGCTAGAGCTGAATAAGGAACTGATGAACAGGTAAATCTCTCCTCAATGGCTTACAACACAGCATACTTTAACGTGCATATTTATAGCAGGTTTTTGCATACTTAGGCTACAGTTTTCATCTGTCTGTCCATGAATTAAAAATATATGAGGGGTTAAATACACCTACTGAGGCAAACTGTAGAGCGATTAATGAGTATACATGCTTGACGAAGCCAAGCTGCAATCACATTATCTAGGTCTGTGACCGTGACTTCAAAAAGTTTATATTTTAAATAGACAAATTATTACTATTATTCACCATTCAAAAATGTGCCGTCAGTAAGATTCGTTTTTCCCAAAGAAATTAATACTTGTATTCAGCAAAGACACATTACATTGGTGGCAGAAAAGACAATTATGTTACAAAATATTTCTATTTCATATGAACTTTCTATTTACTCAAAGAATCCAAAAAAAAAAAATCAGCAGCACAACTGTTTTCAGTATTGATAAACATAAGAAATGTTTTCACAAAATCAGCACATCAGAATAATTTCTGAATGATCATGTGACACTGAAGACTGGAAAAATCAACAATAATACTCTAAGTTACATGGTTTTAATGTATTTTTGATCAAATAAATAGACCGTGACCTAAAAAAACTGACCTCTGGTATTGTATACATCAAGACACAGCCTACCTACATTAAAGATTCTAAGGCATATAACAAAAAAAAAAATACATTTAATGAAAACTTCTGATTTAAAAAAAAAATAAAAACTTTGCCAGTAATGTATCATATTTGTGATGAAGCATGTGGAAATGTTGGCAACAAAAGAATCCTTCAACACTGAACCTTGTACAGGTCGTCATCAGTTCTCTGGATGTGAGCCCAATAAAATCAGCTGATAATGATACAGGACAGACTCATCAAGAAATCATTACAATATCTGATCACAATTTAACAGATTAGAGAGCAGTAACCCAATAAACCAGCTATGATATGACTATACTGTGTTTGGTTGCAGCACCTCTTTAAAAATGATTTAAAAATATGAAAGGTATTGCAGTCCGAGGATAGAGTGAATGCAAGAATGTGTAGGCTACTTAAACGAGTGTAGGCATATGCGTGTGGGCGTGTGCAGACTACACAGAACTGAAAAAGTGTGGCCCTCGAGCTCTGACCACATCAGGGCTCTCGAAGGAGGCAAGAAAGAGAAAGAAATATTCAGAACATAAGTGTTTAAAGACGCTCAAAGAATCTCTCTCTATTTTAAAATTAAACCCTGGACACTTGTAAGATACAGGACACTTAAAAAAAGGTACAAAATCTGCCACTGTCATGAATGCTTGTCGAATGCTGACACAGACAAGAAGAAATTGTTGAATAAAGTTATTTTTGTTTTCTTTACACACAAAAATAATTCTCGTAGCTTCATAAAATTGTGGTTGAACCACAGATGTCACTTGGACTATTTTGATGATGTCCTTACTACCTTTCTCGGCCTTGAAAGTGTCAGTTCTGTTGCTGTCTATGCAAGGTCAGAAAGCTCTCGGATTTCATCAGAAATATCCACATGAAATCAAAATTTAAGTTTTGTTGCTTTGAGTATGAAAAGCCTTATGTTTATCAATAAGTGTGCTCCAAAAGAACGTCAAAATTTTTATTTACAGAATAAAAGCATTCAAATCTTACAGTCTCTAACTGGATCAATGATTTTGATGACATCACCTTGCACTTCAGCTTCTCATCAAACTTTACGTCCAATCAAATGCTCTGTAGAATCCGAAGCATCCTGCCCCCTAAATAGATGCTGAAGCTGCGGCTCAAATTGGTCACTTGTTCACAGAGTTAGTATTTTCTGTACAGCGAATGCACAGTGCACTATATAGGGGATGGGAACAATTCAGTGTAAATATGCTTTCCATTACGGCAAAATAAGTCTGGTTTCACATGAACCACCACAGCGCAAACTGGTCTGCTCCAGTCCAGAGATTAGGGTTGGGTATCGCTGTCTGTCATTAATGTTAATCAAAGAACAAAAGAAAATAAATCACTGATCATAACTGAATATCTTTAATAACTTTGATTAATCTATATTTTATTTATGAAAAGAAAACTATGCAGTTTTTAAACTTTTAATTAGTTTTTGTACCTGAAATTTGGTTCAGTTGTATTTATTTATGCTACTGCTAATTGATTAGCTTGTTCCCATTTTATTACAGACTGTTTAATTGTCTTTAACACTTTAATATTTGAAATTTATATTCATCTACGGTAGTTGTTTTTGCTGTGGTATTTTTGTTAAAAGCACAGTCAAAATTCCTCTTGAAGTGTTCTGTAGGCTGCTGATTTTTGCTCATGTTCTTCAGCTGCAACAGAATGCTTTGTTAAAAGATACAGAATAAATGTTTGACCTTATATATTTGACTTAATTTTTTCATATTGGATTTTTTTATCTTATTGGAATCGAAACTAAGAATCGATAAGAATCGGAATCAATAAGCAGAATCGGAATAAACCCTACAAGAGCCACGATAACATGGAGCGGATAGTATGCATGAATCTGCGTTGACCACAAAACGTATTGAACACATTTGAATTCTACACTAAATTTTCAAATTTTACAGCGATATGGATATGTCATACGCTGTGAAATACAGCACAAACAAACACATACCAAATAAATAAACAAAAATAAACAAAACGCTATTGGCTATTTAAAAAAGGGGGCAGGATTGCTTGATATGTCCCAACCTGCCTTCCTGTTTCAGTTTAAATGACGTAAACACATAGAATAACGCTGCGTTTTTCAAAGCACTTCAGTGGACCTTTAATTTGTTTTACGAAGATGAACAAAGGTCGGGTTTGGAACAAGAGGTTAAGTAATTAATGACAAAATGTTATTTTTTTTGGGTGATCTATCCCTTTAAGTGTACATTAATTTCTAGTAGGTTTTGAATGGGTACAGTGACAGCTTTTCTATCTTTTTTTGAAAGAGTGTACACACAACAAACCATACGGCAAAGAAATACCTCTTGGTGGACGCATGAAATAGAAAGCACAAACACAAAAAAACACAACAAAATAAATAATAAAATTTAAAAAGAAAACAATAAAACAAAAATATAAAAACCCACAAAAAACATCAAGTAAATGCACTGAAAGTAACCTGTGTCTTATAAAAGTGCACTAAACAATTCACAAAAATCACTGACTTAATTTTAATGTAGTAACCTGTGTTTTATAACAGTGCATGATTCAATTCATAAAAAGCATTGCCTTCTTAAAGTGGACTGAATTCTTTGCATATATGGCTGATTCAGAGTACATGGAGTGAATGTGTTTCCTCTGTTGTTCCCTTAGGTAACATGAGGCATTTTAACGCACTGTGTGTGTTTGATGTGACCCATCTCCTCAAAGTGGGGGTGATTCATGGGCCTGTCATCTTCTTGCATCTCCCTCATTTCCTGTCTGAGTTCCCCTCCTCTCCAACGGTGCACTAGAAAGAACCAGCATGACGCACAACGCTACCACACTTCCCTCAATAAGAGACAGATGGAAGAAGACGCAACAAAGCTTCCCGCTTGATGTAGTCTATCAAGTCTACATCTCAGTTCACTTGTAGGTGACGTAACTACACTTCAGAAAGAGTGTCTGGTTTAAGACTAGAAACTGCCGGAAGTGTTGGAGGAAATGGTACCGGAGACATTAGAGACAGTCACTGTCCATTCATCAACACTTCCTCCTGCGTATCAGCTGACATGCTCTTGAGGATCCCATACTCGCTCTGACAGTTTCCTCTCGATGTCTCTCTTCCTCCCCGTCTCTCCAGAGAGAGAGGAATAAATTGCTTGGCCAGATCAATAGGAAATTCCTTAAGAACAGAAAGTTGTGAACAAGGAGATCTCCTGGGACAATGAATGGCCTACTTCCACAACTGTGTGGGTCTGAAACATCTGGTGTCATTAATTTAATGGAGATCCTCTATAAAACAAAGACTTTTCCCTTTTGAGACACTTATTGGTAGTCAATTTCCCTCTCAGATCTCCCAAGTACTCCCACATCCAAAAATGGTTCCAGGCTAGATGTTTAAGAAAACAGAAGACATTTAAAAGCTTTTTACTAGGGAAGCAGGGTTTCTCTGAGACTATATCCGCAGATAATATATGTTTTCTAACTCAATGAGTGAAGCTTTTTCTTTTCTACTGTATCTGGGAATGAACCAATATGGAAATTACGGTCAATAAGACAATTTTGTTCATGTCATGTCTGATAAGCAATAAATGTTGATATTATAAATCTATACTACTTTTAAACTAATTAAAAAAAAAAACATTAAAACGCTGAAAACGTTCATGACATGCACACAGCAGCTCATAGAAACGTGCTCTAAAAGGGAAACTATAGTCTACTGTCACCTATTTAAATTAGAAAAATAGGCAGAAAAAAATAAATATCAGCTGATAAATTTTCACAGATATCAGCCAATAACCAACAAAATGCTGATATTTTTGAATGCACAGTACATTATATAATACGTTTTGATGCCTGATTTCACAGTCTGGGGTCAGCTTTTTTTTTAAGAAATTAATCATTATATTCAATGTTTCAAACTTATATTTCATAGAAATGCTATTCTTTTTAACTTTCAATTAATCAAACAATACTGAAAAAAAAAGTATCACAAATTTCACAAACATATTTAGCACAACTTTTTTCACTACTGATAATAAGAACTGTATTTAAGCATTAAATCAGCATATTAGAATGATTTCTGAAGGATCATGTGACACTGAAGACTAGAGGCTGGAGTTATTTACAGATAGGCTAACTTATTTTAAATGGTAATAATATTTTACAGTAATGTTCTTATACTTTACTTTTGATCAAATATACTGAAGCCTTGAGGAGCATAAGAGACTTCTTTTTTTGTCTTTTCCTTACCAACCCCAAACTTTTGTATGGTAGTGTACATTTATAATATACATAATTAGTGAATATCAGCCACCATAAAACATAGTTTTCTATAAGTGCATCATTCATATTCTCTTTAAAAACATCACAAAAAACTCTACCAATAAAAAAAAGTTATACATATTATGCACCAGCCCTGACAAAATTCCTACAATGTGTATCTCCAAATTTTTCCTACTTTCTTTTGTTTTTAAACTTTACCCCAGATTACACTTAAGCTATGCATGACAGTTTTAGGTTTCAGCTTTCTGTTATGAATGCAACTTTTTTCTAAATGAGGGGGGGCAATATCAAAGACTTGTTTTGTTCTGCGCTCAAACTCCCTTGACTCTGTGGGATCTCTCTCGTCAATCAGGTCTCTCTGGTTCTGGAGCGGAGCAGGTGGAGAGGCTGAACTGAAACAGGTGTAAAAACAGCATTGCAGCCTGCTGACTTCCACCAACACTTCGTGGAAATCTTTTTCACAAATGACACATTCTCAAGAAAAGACACGTCAATAAGCCATGACACTGAGGTGACAGAACTGTTTGTTGCTTTTCAGTTGAGTAGCTTAACAATTACAAATAAAGCCTATATGCTATCCTGTACCATATCATATTACAATGCTGTCAGTTTTAGTGCTCAAATTGATCAAAACAAGCAGAAAGACCAGATTTCTCCTAACGATGCAAATAGCTCCCTAGCTAATGTGCGATTACTACTGTAATATTAACTACCTTGCTAGCTCTTACAGTAATTACACAATTAGAAGTAACTCTGTTAACTGTAAGTCTGTGACTTGGCACATGCCGGTAGGGATGTAACGAATCACTCAACTCACGATTCGATTTGATTCACGATTTATTTTTTATAAACAAAATGATATTTAAGACAAATTATGAATTAAATGTGTCCTTTTATTATTGCTTGGACAAAATGCTGTACACTTTTATGTGAAATTATAATATAACTATAATAATATACTTACATACCACTTGCATATTATTGCTCTTTTGTTGGTTTTGATTGCTTCTATTGTCCTCATTTGTAAGTAGCTTTAGATAAAAGCGTCTGCTAAATGACAAAATTTAAATAGAATGTAAACGTAAATAACAAAACTAAATGTAATTTTTTAAACAAGCCCAAAATCAAATAAGTAACAAATAAAATAAATCTCTCCATATAAACAAAATAAGGCTTTGTCTGTGCGCTTTCCATTTCAAATTAGAGGCAACCACTGCATTTTAATCATGATCCAAACAAAGATGCTGCATACATGCAACATGAGCAGTTTTTCATTTAAACTAGATTGTAAAATTTTTAAATTCTGAAGCAAAAACAGAATGGTTTGACTTCAGTTTTGTGAAATTATACATAAAAATATCTGCATGAAACAGCATGAATGAGAGGCAAATTAACTTCTGCCAGCAGGTGGCGCTTAAAGCATTTCCTTGGTTTCTGCTGTAAACGAAGCATCGCTGCACTTATGAACTTTAATATGCTTTCTACAGAGGCAAGATGAAAAGAAAAAATACCATCTAAACTTTTCTAAAGACAGTAAGTCCCCTCAGACATACATTCATATAAACTCCTAAACCTAAATCAGTGGAGATTTGTTTAGCATCTCAACGATTTGAATCATCACACAATCGATTTTCAACCGTCTGGCGGTTAATCGTTACATCCCTACATGCCAGCCAAACTGGTCAATAAGGATACAGTCAGCCCTAATGACCACATTAAGCCTTTTCTGATTATTATTGTGCATTTTCTGAGAAATGATTATACCTTTTCTGTCAGTTTCTATATCTCTAAGAGAAACCGTTGGGGTGAGTCTGCAGTGGCAAACAGTCCGATTCGACATCTGTGTTTATCCTCTAGCAAAAAACCAAACAGGCTATATTTACTCTGGCCAAACAGGCAGAAGGAGAGAGCAGAGAGCAGAGTGAACGAGAAAGAGAGAGAGAGAGAGAGAGAGAGAGAGAGAGAGAGAGAATAAGAAACTTCAGCAGCTTTAGGGATATTTCCAGCCTAGTTAATGGATGACATGGAAGCAGGTAGTGATGTCACACTAATAACCTACCTGAGAATGTAACCCAGAGAGAATACTAAAGTCCACATTAGTATGCAGTTATGACTTATTATTACAAAATATTCTCTTTTCCCCTTTTGTTGCGCAGACTCGTCATTTACAAAAGATGAAACCAAAAGCATATCAAGCCCAGTTCAATTACTCACAAAAGTTCTGTCTATTTAGTAAATGAATTAGAAAACCTTAACTCTTTTGTCTGTCGACCACATAGAAGGGTGTGTAATGTAATGCGACTATAAAGATATAACTATTATTCATAACTCACTCTTTACCTACATGAAATTCAAACCACTTATGGTTTAAACTTCTGGACCTCACTGTTGCTCAAAAATATTGCATAATTTAGCATCCTTAGAGCTTAAAAAGACACGTTTCTTGGCCCATAAGTTGTTCATTTCTCTCTTTACCTGATAACAATGACACACGAACGTAAGTACAAACAAAACAATCAGGCATGTTTGCAGAAGACAATGCCACCACAGCCTTAAAAAGACCTACAAGGACTCAAATGACAAAATGCAAATCCCTCAGACAACCCAGGCCTACTCTCAGCTGAGTTTGTCTATTCAAAACCCTCACTAACCAGCAGACTGCGAAAGACTGTGTTTGTGAGTTTAAGAGGCTTTTCTGGTTAGTTGATGGAAAAAGAACTCCAAGAACTCCAGCTATTCCTTCACACACAGATATACTGCTACTTCACAGGGTACGTTACAGAAAACTGGAGTTTAGCCTAACACCTGGATGCAGTTACTGAGATTTACAACAGCATTCAGCTCTTCACAAAAACACATTTTGTCTTAAGTTATTACCTGGAAGAAGAATCGGCTCCAAGTTTGGGACTATGTTTGTGTCAGCAGCAGCAGTGACTGATGTCCACATTTGTCCAGAAAACAAACCATGAGAACTGACTTTGGCCAATATGACTTGTATCAGATACGTTCATGTGATTGAATTAGCCTCAGAGAGGAAGTTACTAAAATAAAACCTCTAAATTCCAGTCACGACAGTCTGGTTCTCTAATTTTATATTGTTTAATGTGGTGGTGTGGTGTGTGCGCTGGTAATGCCATCTGACTTCCCCTGAAACATATGCTGATTTTTAATTATACAGCTACACATCAGTGCATGACCTGCAGTGGAGTTAATAATATTCATAACAAAGCCCTTAAAGGGATATTTCATCCAAAAATGAAGTTACTATATAAATTCCATAAATTTACTCTCAACCCAATCAGAAATGTTAGGGACTTGTGTTCAAAATTAACCCTATGGAGCTTAAAGAATCATATTTGATAGATGAAAGCTTTTAATGATCAGAATTTTCTGAAAAACCTGGTGTACACAATCTACTACATGCTTTTTTGCAAGTAAAAGGCCTATTTAAAAAAAAAAAATCTTTAAAAACTCGTAAAAATTTCGACCTTTACTGTGAAATCTTAAAAAAAAGAATAACTTTTATATTATTAATAACATTTGCTTACTGGACTGAAGCAACTAATGTTTACTTGATTACCAATTCCTTTTTTTTTAAGTATCAAATATTATTTAAAAGGCTTCTGATTAATGTTTATTTATATTCAGTCATCACTGTATTACACAGCATTATATGTTGTGGCCCCCACAATTAAAACTATAGAGCTTTGATCATAAAATTAAGCATTTGAATATTATCTTACTACATTTTATTAAGCAAAATATAATGCCAACTTATATTTATATGCATTTTATGTCAGCTTTGCTGTAAAGATCTGGCTGATTAACATTACAAGCTATCAGATTTTCAGATATATACTTATCAGAACATACTGAACATGACAAAAATCAATAAAATAAATAAAACAATGAACAAACCAAATGTTGTTGTTTTTGTTGTTTAGATTTAAAGGTTCAATAAACTGTTGATGATGATGATGATGATGATGATGATGATGATGATGACTGACCAATATTTTACATCTGGCTTTACAGGATTAAAGCAAATAACTGAAGCTATGATTCTAAAACTTCTGTATTGTAAGTACTATTCCTTTAATCCAATAACAAAACATAAACCACTTGTTGTTATTAAGATTGCGGAGATAAATTACAGTCTTCTGCCTTTTACCAAAAATACATAGTGTATATCCAAATAATGCACAAATTTGTTAAACACAAAACTTAAAACTCAAACCAAACAGCTAACGTTAATTTATGCCTGAACAAACTGTAAAGCAACATTTGTAGACTGACATATATTGCCTAGCAGCATTTCCACTGGGTTTTCAAAGGATTCTCCATGTGCTAAAACTTTACGAGAAAGCAACAATCTGCCCTCAGCAGCAACAAACATCCTTTTAAGATTCTTCAAAAGTCACTAACTTCTGAAAGAACAAGAGCACCATTGTGTGAAACTTGCAGTCTGACTATTGTAGCATGGCCTTTTAGTTCAGGTGAGAAAACTACTAGTGCTGACGCATGCGCGCTGACTATCAGGAAGGACTAAAGCGTTTATATGTTATATTTGCGAACGTTTTTTCACTTAATGAAAATACATTACAGTGATCCTAAATCCAGCATAATGACCAGAGCTTGCTTCATAAAAACCACCACTGCCCACTACATCCTCGTGTGCATAATAAACACACATGACAAAATCTGAAAGCTGCCCAAAGGCTCCCGAGTTTAACTCGCATTGTTGATTTAAACCTGATCGTAAAAACTAATTATCCCCGGTAAACGTCTCTTACCTTATCCGACCCGGGAATGCGCGAGGGGAAAACTTCCCTAAATGTCCCTAAGGAGACATGTGTAGTCCGTAAAAACGTTTCAGAAATCCTGTGGATATTGTCGCTTCTCGCCCCAGCGCCGTCCGCCAACGAGGAATTCTCCTTGGCTCCACACTCGTTATTCCTTTTCCTCCCAGCCAACCGAAACCACGACGCCCGGTGCTACTCGCGCGCATACACATAGGCCACTGCGCATGCGCGCGGGGATGCATTCACAAGTATCTGTAGTAATGTATGAAAGACAGCGAATTCCGCAATGTAACGTGGGGAGCAAATTGTTATAGTTTATAATTTAATTCACATTATTACAAACGATATACAGATAAATAAAACAACTAGCGACAGTCTTTCTGGTTTTCCTGTTTGTGACAGTGAAATTTGGGTTTAGACTTCTTCACTTTGCATTATAAATATAGGATTTCTCTTATAACCGAAACAAATCAATATTGTACATTTCCTTTTCATTTCCATATCCATAACCATCAGCCATATGGTTAAGATACGATTATAGAAGCCACTGGCATTAAACTAGTTGATACTATACCACACTGTGACTGAATGGGAAAACCAACGCGTTAGCGACTGCAGTAGAGACAACGTCGTTTAAAGTGTAAATGACACTTTGGTTGTGTTTTACTGTATTCCACATGGAAATTAATGTGCTTTGATGCGATTGCATGACGTCAGACTGCAGTGTCATATTTTGGGGGTATTTCAAAGCATTTTTGCAGCCAGCGCACACGTGGTACGTGCAACAGAAACATTTTTCGGTTGCAAAGAAAATCCTTTTTTGGAGGGCTCTATAGTATGTCATAAATTTAGATACATGTCTATCTATAGCACGTTATTCTTGGCAGGCAGGTCAGGCAAATTTTTTGATTAGTGCATCGCGCACCCTTGTGGTCACTCGTGTTACAACACGCTCGACTTGACCCTCTTCTGTTTCAAGAATACTGGATAGTGTATTTATTAAATTACTTGTGAGACCTATGTTTGTTGATCTAAAAAAAACTTGCTGCACTCCTCTGTCTTTTTTTGTTTTTGTTTGTTTGTTTGTTTTTGGTTTATACACGTATCTGTTTCTATAATAAGATTCTGCACAAGAATAAACTTTGTGATTTATAACATTTACAACAATGTAAGGATATATGACAACCTAAACTATGACAATTTTACCCAAGTATTAAAATCTCTTTTGAACATAAATTTAGATTAAGATAAAGATCAAAAACATTATTTGCCAAGTTACCAGCTGATAAGTATTTGCATGAATGTTGGTAAAAATCTGTTGACAAATATTAATAAATTAAAATAATTAAAAACAGTTAAAAGTACAAAAATAAAGTGTCCTAATGCCTTGAAAAAGAGACACCGTATTTGTGGATTCTGACACAAAAAAGTGAATGATCAGAAACCATTTTAATGGAGATTCACATTTAAATATCCCAGCCTTAAAAATGTGTGAGAATTTCCATAAGCAAACATTTTTAAAGCGGCCTAGTAAATTTGCATGTCCATGAAAACACGAGAGCAATGTGTGCTGCCATTATTCACCACCATACAACAGCTTTTAAATGCCTTTACATTACATTGATTACTCTCTCTCTCTCTCTCTCTCTCTCTCTCTCTCTCTATATATATATATATATATATAGTAATCTATGTAATGTAAAGACATTTAAAACCTGTTGTATGGTGGTACACACATATATAATAAATAAATGAATAAATGAATAAATAAATAAATAAATAAATAATACAAACCTTGTCCTCGGGTTATCACATAACTTCAAATTAAAATAGTAAAAGAGCCAATGCATGGAGTACAGTGCTGGAAAACAATGGTTGATATCTATATCAAGTTTGTTCAGGTTTCCAGAACAAAACATTTGTTATCAAATCCTTTTTTTTGCTTTAAAATCACCATCTAAGCGCATCCTTTGAATTTATGTCATTATCTGTCATGAATACCTTTGACTCTATTCTGTTGTATCAAGACCAAAGAGTAACCGAAGAGTGAGCAGGTAAATGGGACTGGGATCTTACGTCCTCTAGTCTGATAGTTCAACCAAAATCAACTTAGTCATGGCAGACAGAGTGTGTACTAAAGAGAACAGGATCTTATGACATGACTACAAGAAGCCAAAAAGAAAAACTGCTATTGATGTGGTCCAGAATCTCACCAGGGGGCAGTATGACATAACAGAGCAAAGCTGTTGTCTGTATTGTAGGTTACGTTTTGCAGGTCTGCTGTTTCACTGGACTGCATTTACATCTACATGAGTCAGAATATCATTTTATAATCTTTATTGTCAAATAATCATATGACAATAAAGATTATAAAGTTATATTTTTACCTAAAGAAAAATTAGAGTCCCTAATGTAGAGTTTCAAGAAGAGCAAGTGACTGAATTAAAACCATATTATAATTTTATGTGTCAGGGTAATAAAGAGGACTTCCAATTAAGTTGCCAATAATATAAAGTTTTTGCTGCTTATTGTTTTTGAGGAAACCGTGATATAGGCCTACTACCGTTAAACGTTTGGGGAATTATGTTTTAGATGGAAGATAGATAGATAGATAGATAGATAGATAGATAGATAGATAGATAGATAGATAGATAGATAGATAGATAGATAGATAGATAGAAATAGATAGATAGATTAAAATATTAATTTTAAATTGTAATAATATGTTGCAGTGTTACTATCTTTGTTGTGATTAGTAAGTATGTTATCTTAAATAAAATGATCCTAAGACGGTCAAATTCATACTATAAACTCCATTTCCCAGAATGCCCTACTGTCTTCCACCCCCAGTCCAGCCGGTGTATTTGGATACAAAGTCAGTCTCAGGAGTTGACAGCCCTGTCCATGGAATAGATCGCGTTTCTCACAGGGACAGGAAACAGGAGAAGAAACGACTGAGATGAACGACAGGCCAACTAACTGACCCAGCCGAGAGCACGATTACAAGAGCATCCTTCAGAGGAATTCGATGACACAACAAATGGGAATATTTCAGCGTTATGATACGCCCATGCGAGGAGCTGTGTGGATATTGTGATGAACGGTGAACGATCCAGGCACCCACAAACACATCCGAATTCAGAAAACCGGTTGATTCGGCTGGAGTTGGAGGAACGCATGGATAGGCTACTGTACCACTGATCTCGGGATTAAAATAAATATTGTTGCAGAATCTAGAAAGGAATTAGGTGGATATTATTATTACTATTGTTATTATTATTATTAGTAGTAGTAGTAGTATTGTCATTGTAAAGATGGTGGACACATCTTATGTTGGCTTTTATTTGGGCAACATAAACATATCATGGAGAATTTCGTCGCCTAATCGCTACGACCTGGATAAAAGTCACCTTTATGCAAGCCATCCGTGTCACTCTCATTCTTCATAGAAAGATCTTAATATCGCTGTATCATAATAATCCAATACCAAGCCGAAGTTTCGTTTAGCTTGTTGTAGATTTCTATTTATATACGCACCTGACTCCAACTTGAAAATTCAGCTGCTCTATGAAAATAAAATGTGTAGTGTTAAAATGACAATAATGGAAAATGAGGACGAAATGATCGAAGTAAGCGCTTGCACATGCGGTTCATAGAAATAACACGAACCGACAGTCGCTTTGGTTAATGACGTGGATTAAATTGCAAACAGTAGACGTGTAGTGGCTATAGTAACGTTTAATGATTAAATATTAATACGCCGAATATATGCCTTTCCCGATAAATATGCGACGTACATTATGTATGTCGATTAAAGCTAATGACAGCCACGGCTCTGCCATCTCTCTGTTGTGATTCTCCTCTTAAAATGGACGCGCGCTTTCTTTTAACTGTTTTATAGCGTTCGCAATGTTTCGAATTTATACAACACAAGGGACACGTGAAGTGAATATCACAAATGTGCAAATAATTGTGGATATTTTGAGAACGCGAGCTGGTGCATCTCTGTGAGTCAAACAGAGCTGAATGTTTGAGGATGCCTTAAGCCTGCGCATGCATGTGTCTAAGGCTATGAATATTCAGTATCATTCATTGCAAAAAAGTTTAACATCGATGTACGTTTACAAATATGAGAATTTTACATGGATCACAGGATTAGAGGTTAAGACAACATTCCAGCGGAAGCTATTTAGGTAGAACCTAACCCCCACTAGAACATGATAAAGTGTGATGTAAGGCAAATTATCAGAAGACCCATCTAGTTACTGTGTTATCTTTAATAATATTTGTTTACTTCTGAATCCTGCTGTTAAAAAGAGAAACCAAGCAAGCAGTGTCCATGGCCTTCAGTGATTCTTCAGAGGGAAAAGCCCAATGCTGCACCAAGTAACCAAAAAGATATGATTCTCACACCTTGATGGACTGGATATTCTCACCTAATCTCAAGGACTTTGGTTACTTCAACAAATCTCTTTTTCAGTGTCATCATCTATAAATCTATAGAAGAATCATCATATTAGAGCTGTTAGCACACACTGACTGACTTAAATGGCTCTATAAATGTTAAGACACACACAAAGTGTGCTGTGGACAATCCAAGCAATCGGTGAGGACAGTGCAGGGGCAGCTCGGCAAAAGCTTTACTTATTGATTATGTTCCTCATCAAGAAGGCCTGCACTCAGTAGATGGGCTTTGCATGGATATTGTGCGCAAGTTGACAGAGGGCCTCCTCCAGCTTTTGAGACCACATCGCTGAACTGAACACTCAATGATGGACCCATATACAAGACTGAGTGGAGTAGGAGCTGGAGGTGGTGGCAGTGCTGCCCCGCTACCTTGCACCAGTAGGGGAGGTTCCTGTGGACCCCGAGTTCCCCCTGCCCTCCCAGCAAATGCAAACTCAATACCCTACCTGACACACAACAGCAGCAGCCAGAACTCCTCTACGTTTTCCTCTTCAGTGGAATCTCTAGATTCCCATCTTCCTCATCATCATGAAGGCAGTAACACGTACTGGACAGCTGTCTTTGATTATGAGGCCACAGCGGACGAGGAGTTGACCTTGCGACGTGGCGACCTACTGGAAGTTCTCTCCAAGGACTCAAAAGTGTCTGGAGATGAGGGCTGGTGGACTGGCAAGATCCAGGACAAGGTGGGCATATTCCCTAGTAATTATGTGACCCGACGGGATACCAGCTATCCAGCATTGCCTCCGGGAGGTCTGGTCGGTGGGGAGTCGCCACTGGAGATTGATTTCTCAGAGATGTGCTTGGAGGAGGTGATCGGTGCTGGAGGCTTTGGAAAGGTGTATAAGGGTGTGTGGCGAGGTGAGGAAGTAGCTGTTAAAGCAGCTCATCAGGACCCAGATGAGGACATCAGTGCTACAGCAGAGAACGTGAGGCAGGAGGCCAGACTCTTCTGGATGCTCCGACATCGCAACATCATTGCCCTCCGAGGTGTTTGCCTGCGGGAGCCAAATCTTTGCCTGGTTATGGAATATGCCCGTGGTGGGGCACTTAACCGGGCACTGGCTGGGAAGAAGGTGCCTCCTCGGGTACTGGTGAATTGGGCAGTGCAGATTGCGACAGGAATGGACTACTTGCACAACCAGACCTTTGTGCCAATCATCCATCGAGACCTCAAATCAAGCAACAGTGAGTAATGTTTCTTTAGAGTCCACAGCAAAAATTTTACCTTTAAGGGTACAAGAACTTGTCACTGGGTCAGTACCCTTAAAGCGAAAACTCTGTCACTGGGTCAGTACCCTTAAAGCGACAACTTTGCACCTTATCTGTGCCTAAAAGTCCATAGTAGGATCTTTGAGTAGTAAAATGAAACCTTAAGGTGCTAATATGAACCTTTAAGGTTTCAAAAGGATACAAAGATGTCTATCTGAGGGTACAACCCCAGCGACAAGCTGTTGTACCCCTAAAGGTCAGTGTTCTGATGCACTCAACACCAACACATAATCATACACAGCAACATATTGATTAAGGGTAAATGCCTTTGGGACACTGCTGGAATGACAGAAACAGTCCCAACATAAATGCAGTGCATCAAATGTATAATTCTGCATCCTCAAATTTGCAATGGGAATTGTGGGTTTTGCACAGGTGGGGCGACTGAAGTGACAGAACAAAAGGAATAGATGCTGTGTGTAGACTTGCTCTTAGCCTCTTTTCGTGGCATTGCTTCCTCTTCTTAAGGAGAGCTGCTCTGCTCTGAAAAACGTTGGGCTATTTTTGGTCCTTTGTGCTATTTGCTGCTAAGCGCATTTGGAGTTGTTGTGGGCAGAAAGAAGAGAGTAGCTGAATGGATGAGTATGGATGCACTTGGGAAAAGGAACACTGCACACAAGATACTAAGGATACAGCGTTTGCAGTATTTGCAGTAGCAGAGCTTGACAGACACTCAAGAGAAGATTTAGCAAAGTCTGCTAATCCCTGTCCTTGTCAAATCCATGAAAACAGTCATCCCAGTGCTCCCTCTCCCAGAGATGGGATGCATGTTTATTGTGCCCCTGTAGACACAGGAGGGGTGAAAGCATTAGCTGTCAGAGTTTAGAGTTTCACTGCTTCTCATTATCCAGAGGCTCTGAGCTCAGGTGTCCTCTTCAAACTGTAGGCGTACTTGGAGATTGGCACAGCTGCCGTGGCAACAGAGGCGGATTCCAAGCCCTCCAGCCTCTTCCCAGCTCCCCTCTCTTGCACCATAGACATCCCCCTCCACTACAGTACAGTCCCCCCCTCAACGACACACTATAGTGGGATTGTGTGTATGGTCCCTTTGACCTGACCAATAATTGCATTCCCTTACTAGTGTCAGCATTTGTCACAAAATTTAACTCTGATATTTAAATTTTAGCAGTCAAAATAAAGTAGCCCCTCACAATTGGTGTAAATCAATGGTGCTTTGTAATTGTATAATAATACAACAATGACACAAAGAGTCTGGGACAAAGACATTTACATTAGCATACCAAAATAACTATAATAGCTGGCTCTCCCTCATGTTGCCTGGGGGGGCTAATTTAAACATACTTGGTTTGCTGGTTGTCAATGCCTCTGAATAACTAGGATAATCTGATTACTGTGACCTCCTTTAAAGTGATGTCACTCTGTGTGTGTGAGTTGATAGGCTGAAGTTGGTGGTCAGTCCATGTTGTTAACTGAGCTCACACTGGACTTAAGTTACCGTTATTAAAGAATGGCCCACACACTGGCAAAAACAAAAGAGAAATGGGGATCAACTGGAAGGGTGACTCAGCTGAGAGTAATGCTAAACCCCCGATCACCTTCCCCTGACACACTCCTCAGGCAGGTCTTTACTGGAACACAGGAATGGCTGATTGCTAATGGCTAACGCACACTGTCTGGTGCTATCAAATTGTTGTGACACACGTTCAGTACTTGTTTTCAACCTAAAGGGTCTAATGATATTTCATTCATTCTAACTTATGTACACTGTTAAAGAGTTGAATTCTCATGGTAAACATGGCAAAAGTTTCAAAAAACGAGTTGGATGTATAACAGAGAATTTCTGTGCCAAATACACTCCTTCAGGGTTCGTATAAGTTTCGGAAAGTTTTTTTGAATATAGCCCTGTATGATGTCATAAATGGCAGAATTCTCCCGGAACAGCATGTGCACAAATCAACCAGGGGTGCGTTTCCCAAAAACATTATTAGCTAACTATATTCGTTAGTTCCCTTTAACTCTATTGGTAACGACGGAACTTGCGACCATATTCGCTTTTGGAAAACGCACCCCAGAGCGAGAGCAAGAGTGCACCCATCAATGTGCTTTCGTTCAGGTTACGGAAGTCGTCGGAGTAGAGTTTTATTTATTTATTTTTTTGGACTTCTGATTACCTGATTTGGCTGTTCTGTAATATTGATTTTAGTGAGTTCAGTTTAGTGAGTACAGTTCAGTTGTTGGTCATGTGATGTCCATACCATCTGAGCATGTGAATTTCCTGGTGTAAAATTAGACTTATCAAATAGTGTCTTACCAGCAGGTGTAGAGAAAATAAATTATGGAGAGAGAGACTGGACGAGACAGAGGCTGGGAACACTGTAGAATAGCAACAATGACCCCTTTATTGCATATCCAAGACAAAGATGCCTCGACAATGACAGGAGTCACTCGCCTGACTGGGGGAGGGTATGAGAAAATGAGCGTCTGGACCACGAGAGTTTAGATGGATACAGGGGACAAGAAAATACTATAGCATGTGTATATATGTATGGCTATGTGTCCTGGAAAAGCCCCAGGGTCTGAACTCACACGGGGGAGAGAGGGTCAGTGGTGGGTTATAAGCACCGGGGTCAGCGGAGTACAGGATAGAGTGACTCATTTGTCACAAATGACAGATGAATTACTAATTATATGTCTTTATTTTAAGTAGCTCAATTTGTAGACCATGGTACCAGCAACGGCAATGTCATGGGGTCAATTCCTAGAGAACACGCATAACAATATACATTGAAAACCATTTAAGTCACTTTGGAACATCTGCCAAATGCATACATGCACTTGCACATGACATTACATCACAAACTCTGTACTTACTGTATCTATCTGTGACTTATGTTAGTGTGTTACAAGGTTTCTGTTTTTACTATCTCTTTCACACAGACTCTGTATTCAGAAGATTTGCTCTTGAGGCTACAAAAAACTTCACAAAAGATGCTTGACAGTTTCACAACACCACTCTCCTGCATTTATGACAACACCCTGCATTCATGGGATGCACAAATGTCACCCACAACTTTAGGTGATCCATTAATAAGTAATAGGATGCATTCCTTTCCCACCGATTAGAATGAGTCAGACGGGGATGGTGGTAAAATTGGGGCCATAGACTTTTTGCATTGTTTGCACACTGGTTAGTGACCATGAGTCATTTGTCCAACCTTTTATGTGTTAAACATAATGAACCAATACCATTTTTAGAGTTTGAGAAGCGATACCTGTATTTAGTTAAGCCATAATTTTCAAGTATAGTACAGTAGGATTGACAATTTGAGGGTAGTGTGTTACTTTTTTTAAATTATTTTATATGTATTACAAAGTGTTGGGTAAGAGAGTTGGGTTATTTCCATGCCCTTACTGGTTATCAGGCTGATTTCACATGCAGTTTTTGCCAAAATAAAAGCTTGAATGTTTAATGCTTGAAATTGAAGATTTAAGACATATATATATATATATATATATATATATATATATATATATATATATATATATATATATTGTATTATTATTATTAGCCTAATATTTTTTAGCAATAACAATAATCCCAATAAAATATTTTTTTGAAATCATATTGATATATGATCACCAATTGTCCAGCCCTATAAACAAGCTCAGCAATCCTGCAGCTTTTTTTATCACTTTAAATCACATTCTCAGTTTTTGTCATATGTAAAGGACTACTCTCTATTTTTTAAGAAATTCAATTGCTGTAACTTTTCTTTTATTATTTGCAGTAGATTTGACAAACATTTTTGTTTTGATTGCATTTAGTTGACGAAGAAGTAGACATCAATCAGTAGATCGCTTTCTTTCTTGTCCTCAAATGCAGTATTGGGAAGTCTGTGAATCATTTTTCTTTTTTATCGAAACATCCAGTGAAGCAACTGAGTGCAATTAATTGAATTTCCCAGCATTACTTGAGAGACAGGACATTCTAGGAAAGTGTGCTCAATATATTTGCTCATCTGTGGCTCTGCACACACTCATTTTATCAACAGCAGCTCTGCGCGGGCATGGATATTTGCAACGAATTTGTCCTACACATCATTAATTGTGAAATATGTCCAATCTGCTGACATTTTATTCTGCTTCATGGTGTTTCTTGTTTGCGATAAACTTACAGTACACTCTATGGTATTATATGTTAATGAATCATACTAAAGTTGCCATGAAATGGAAATTAATTCTATCGATTTGTCAAATCCATGTTATTGATCTTATTGTGAATGATTCACCCATTTAATATTTTTGGTACTTTTTTATCTTGCAATGTTTAACCAAAATATCCCAACACAGTTATTTAGTCTGCTTAAACCTCACCTCTTTTTTTTACAATCAGATGCATGCTCACATTCAGATCTACCTCCATCCAATCAACAGACAACTGATGGAACCAACGCCCTGACATTGTTTCTTTTCAATAATCGGTTTAATTAGAATTTACTTCACAAAATTGAAGAAAAGCTGTCACTACTTTGTTTTATTGCAACTTTGCTATTAACAAACCATTACGACTTTTGCCTCAATAAACTCCTAATTTGCTGCTTATTAGTTGTAAGTGAGGTAGTTCAGTTAAGGTATTGGGTAGGATTAGGGATGTAGAATATGGTCATGCAGAATATGTGCTTTATAATTATTAATAAACAGCCAATATGTTCATAATATGCATGCTAATAAGTAACTAGTTAATAGTGAGAATCTGTCCCTATACTAAAGCCTTACCGAAATAAAAATTCTTATGACCTTGTAATCTTTAATCAAAAACAATAACTTCCCCTCCCCCTCTTAATAATCCCTCCCCTCCGTCACTCACACGAGATCAGCAGTTCGATGCAGCTATCCAATCAATTTACAATGGACAAAATTAAGTCTCTACATGTTTTCTATTTCAAGAAGCAATTTCATTTGGATGTAATGTTCAGCACAGTAAGGAAGAAAAGACAGTTTCATGCCGAATTTAAACACCGTGATCTATGACGCACCTTGCATGGTTTGGAAAATATATTAATATTGTGTATTTTTTGGGTAAATAAATTAGTGTTTGTTCAATAAATATGTCACTTCACACCATTTCTCATTGATTTACTCTTTGATATAGGCTATATTCAGTAAAATGAAGCTTTGTTACTAGCACTGATTTGTTACTCTTTGGTAGAGTTGGCTTGTTTTTGAAAAATCTCAATTTTTGTGGACAAGGTTCCCCTTTCTGTTAAACATATTTGATTGGACTGTCCAGCTTTTAATGTACAGAGAAAACTCTTTTATGAAGTGAACTCACTTAATGGGCCCTATTTTAACAATCTAAGTGCATGGTCTAAAAACCGCACGGCACAGGTGCATTTAAGGGATGTACAAATTAGGGATATGCCGGTATCAAATTTTCCTGTTGCGATTAATTGCTAATGCTTTTATCGCGGTATACGGTATTATCACAGTATTGAAATTTAGTTTAAAAAAAGTGGTCATAATACAGTATAACAGGTTAAATAACTTTTTTCTTATAACAAAAATAACTGAACATTTAAATGCAATAAAGCAATACAGAAAAATATATAAAGTTAAAAGTTTTACACAGATTAAAGTGCAAAAGAGCTATAAAGACCCATAGGTATCACTTTACAATAAGACCTCATTAGTTAACCTTAACCTTAGTTAATGCATTAACATTCACAATAAACAATAGCTAGATTTGCTACAGAAGTTGTTCATCTTTGTTAAAAAATACAAGTCTTAGTTCATGTTAGTTTATTAAAACAGTTGCAACTTTCGATGTTAACAACGTGTTATTAAATATTGGAATACCTAAGATGAATGAATGTTCAGAAGCATTTTTCATTGGCAGTTTGTGTTAACTAATGAATTAACTAATGTTAACTAGTGAAGCCCTAATGGAAAGTTTAAATGAACAATAAAGAATCAAAACACTTTCAAACAATATCTAGGGCATGTTGTAGTCCAAATTAAAATGAGAAAAAAAAAGTTTGAAAATAAATAGCCTTTTAATTCTAAATATTTATGTATTTGGTGCTGTGATGAACCCCATAGCGAATACACAAATCTAAATGGCTATTTAAAATTATTTCAATATGTTTTATAAAGTAGCTTAAAGGGTTTCCACGGTAAGGGCTGCATTTTCTGCAGTTTAGCGCCATCTGCTGTCGATAACAATATCATGCACATTCATTACCGTGATATATCGCATTACCGAATACCGGCACATGTCTAGTACTAATCCACTTTTACTACTTTAACGACGGCGAAAATGGTTGGCACGCCCAGCGAATGGTCTAAAAGGGTTGTCCCTATTCTCTTAATGAGTAATGGGTGTGTTTTGGGCATAACGTGCAATAAACCAATGAGAGACTCATCTCCCATTAGCTTTAAGAGCCAGTTGTGTTCATGCCATAGCGGATTTGCTATTTACATGGCGGAATTTGCAAGCGCTAATACAGAACGCGTCTCCAGAGAGGAAATGGATCTGCTTGTGCGCAAGCAAATAGATAGCCTAATTCTGATACATGCAATTTCTATCCATTATGACATGTAGGCATTTTTATATTTATGTATCCTACACAATAATAATCTTTTACATTGCAATCCTTTAATTTTTCATATTTGGCACGCTTGTGTGCTGCTGTGCATCCCTGTGTGTGTAATAAGTGTATGCATGCTGTGAACACGCCTATACTAAAGCGTTCTTTAAATAACCAAAAAAACTACTGCGCCATTGACTTTAGACCAGGTTTTTGTTGGTCAATGGTGCAGTCTATTTCAGTTGCCTCAAAATAGCAACGCGCCAGCAATGTGCCTGAACACACCTCGTTTTCAGACCAGCACTACAATAAAATCACAAATGAACTCAAATAAAACTGCTATTTAAACAATGTGGCGCAGGATGTGAAAATGACAACTGCGTTGGGCTGAAACTAGCACAAAACACTTGCTTCGTGCCTGGCGCGCCTGGAGTGTATGATAGGTCCAAAGAGTTATTTAATAAAATTTTGCCAGGAAAAGTTTTTAAATTTCTATCACGTTAATGTAAAAAATCTTGTGTGATATAAGTTGTGTTTTTATTGTATTTGTTTTAATTGTATTTTTTAAATGGTTTTTGCCATGAAAATAGCCTTTGATGGTGACATGGCATTATGTGTATATATACTATACTATACTATACCATTTTTGTGGAAAGTTGGGCATCTGCAGTACGTTGTGTTTACGTTGTGTTTAGAGACTGTATGTTTTGGTCATCTTTTGTCTAGGCATAGTATAGGTGTGAGTGAGACTATTGTAGATCAGTGTCTTTCTTTGCTTCAACTTTGACACAGTTTAAATGTGAGCCAGATAGTAAATACACACAGTATCTGCCACAGAAATCAATAAAGAGACAATAAAAAGTAGTTCTGATAGTCTCGGTTAATGAACTGAAGACTATGGCCCTCATATGAGAGAGTATCTTTTAAACTGTTCTAGTTAATACATAACCAGACAGTTTTTTTTTTGCAGTCATGAGAACTTCTCAGTTGTTTTCTATTTAAAGAGTTAGAGTCCAAGGTTTGGCCCAGAGCTCATGTGATACAAAGCAAAGAAAACACACAAAGTGCTTATCCACACCCAAACTGAGCATACACTCTAATGCACCACACACACACACACACGTTTACTATAGACTGCAGCACCACAGAGTCAATAAGCAAGACCTGCCCACACAGCTAATATACACACATTTACACTTACAGAAGTGTTTACAGGTGTTACTATGGCACAGTAAACACAGCGCATACATCCATGTCCACCACATGACAGATCATAGAGCATGTCATGGAAATGGTGGGAAGGACACAGAGTGTGTAGTGTTATATTCCACATACCCTCGCAATGCACACTGAACAACACATGAAAATCTGACAACACAGGCAGCCACTATAGCTATAGCAGAACACAATGGCATGGCCGAGTGTCAGAGATCTTCAGCACAATGCCCATCGGTGGCCTGCTCTTCTATTAGGGATAGGAATCACCAGAGGGCCCACGATACGATATTATCACGATACTTGTGTCACAATACAATATTATTGCGATTTTAAATATATTGCTATATTCTGCAAAATATTGCAATTTATTACCTTTTTCCAACTTCAAATTATGTCCCCAAATGAAAACTTTGGCAAGATCTGTTTTAATTAAAAAGAAACTCAGTTTCTCAGATTGTGTATCTCACTTCAGTTTTATTGTTGTAGTGCAAAATGGGATTGTCAAGCAGACAAACTGACCAACACTTTCATGAAAACCTGGCATAAATGTTTTATACACCTGGCAAACTCAACTATTTGTATTACAGTCTAGTCTAGTCCACCTTTATTAAATGTAAACAGGTATGCACTGCTGTGCTACTACAGGTATTTTGAACAGTGCAACTTGAACTTGTACAAAACAGTTGTGCAGACCCTTCAGAAATTGGGGCATTTGAAAGTAAATTACTGTTAAATTTAAAATAAAACATAGTATTACATTAAAATAAAAATGTTACATTTAAATTAAACAACATGTACTCTTAAAGTAAACACTGTGCAGTATGCACTGTGGTGCTCTTAGAATATTTTATTTTCATTTATTCCATGGTCTGTTGTAATTCTTGATTCTGGTTGGCAGGTATACATTAAAACCGTTTAATGCTCAGGTAGTTCCAAGTCCGTTTAATTACCCGTTCTATATTAATGCGCCGCTCCTTTAATTGACACACACAAACGCGCTTGAGTGAGCAGAGGCCAGCTTGAATGAGCAAAGGCAGGCGGCTTGAGAACGGATTTGATTGCAGCAAACACATGTGACAACCCCGGGCTGGACTCTGCTTCATCCACCGCTTCGATTCGGCGATTCACAGTGCAAAGTTGATGTATTTCCTCAGCGACCAGCACGGATCAGCTCCAGGCATGACGAAGGGGATATAGTCCTCTTTTGGAAGGCCAAACAAAGTAGTTTCGCTTTCACAGTGAAACACACAGCGTCTATACGTCATGGCGGCGGTGGCAACAACAATACTACAACGAGAATAAAAGGTACGCCTTCTTTCTTTGCATGAACATCTGGGCGGTGTTATGCAATCTTCCCACATACTGACGTAGATATGTGGGGGCGTGTTAGAACAAACCATTTCAGGGGGGCGTGGACGAGTGTTAACTTTTATAAAGAATATCTCTTTTGATTTGAAAGACTTCAGTCTTTGCAACTTCACAGATCTTCTTTATTCACCAAGAGCTTGTAACACTCCAAAGAGAAAGGGAAATTTGAAATCGCATCATATGACCCCTTTAACCATTCCTTTAAGGTAAAATGGTTTATTATCTTGGAAAGTGTAGAGTGAATTCATCTCAAATTGTAGTTGGATGAATTATGGTAAATCAGGCCCAATTTATTTCCTTTTTCCAGCTCAATGATAAGAAAAATTCTATGAAATGCTGAGATATACACATTGCAATATACTGTATATTTTCATTATTTTCATCAGCTAATTTCCCAGAATCGTGAAATCCAGTCATAAAAATGGATTTTACAGTATAACACAGAAAGTTGCAGAATTTGGCTAATTTTGGATAAATTAATAAATTAAATTGCAATACGGATTTTAAGAAGAAGCCTGCATGTTCTGGAATGTGGAAAAATTCAAGCGGAAAACAGAATTTAGTGGAAGACAAAAAACTGAAATTGGGAAAAAATAAAATGGCTTTCATGGGGCCCTAAAAGCTTTTTTAAAGCCTTGAATAAATTTTTGTTAAATTGTAAAAGTTTTAATTAGGTATGCTTTTTGATTACTAAAATTTTATTTAAAAACCATAAAATTGGGATCTAAAATAAAATAAATGAAAAAAAAAAATAATTAAACTGAAAAAAATGAATTTGTGGGGAAAAAAACACATTTCATAGGACCCTACATAAGTTTGTTTTGTATTGTTGCTTGTTCACAAATAAGATTTTTGTTTTGATTATAAAACGTGGTCCAATTACCTTATAAATTCATCCTAGCTACATATTTGTTTTGTATTTAGTTTTATTAAATTTTTTAAAAAACTATCTGGCCAGAGCTTATGACGTGACATAGTGACGTGACATTCAGCTAAGTATGGTGACCCATACTCAGAATTTGTGCTCTGCATTTAAGCCATCCGAAGTGCACACACACAGAGCAGTGAACACACACACACACTGTGAACACACACCCGGAGCAGTGGGCAGCCATTTTATGCTGCGGCGCCCGGGGAGCAGTTGGGGGTTCAGTGCCTTGCTCAAGGGCACCTAAGTCATGGTATTGAGGGTGGAGAGAGCGCTGTACATTCACTCCCCCCACCCACAATTCCTGCCGGCCCGAGACTCGAACTCACAACCCTTCGATTGGGAGTCCGACTCTCTAACCATTAGGCCATGACTTCCCCCAAATATAGGCAGCTGAAGAAGATATTGACTGGCCCTCACAATCCCCGAACCTGAATCCAGTTGAGAATGTATTGGAGCATTCGAAACAGCCAAGTAGCACTACAGTCACATCAGGAGCATGCCTAGATGCTTTTGGAATGTTCTATTCTATGTTATAATAGTGTGGAAAAGCACCACGTCCGCAGAAGAAGATCAACACCTGCTTCAACATCACTGCCTGTTTATCCCCGCCCACCGATTCCTGCATGTAGTGTAAATAACGAGAGAGGCAAATGCAGGTCTATGCAGAAAACTAAACGATTAAGTTGGCTGTGAAGACAAGAAGACGCTGCATTGCCAAAATGTGGAAAAACAGTCTTTGCATTGCCTTCCTTCTGATCGGAACGTTAGAAAAGAGTGGATTAACTTTATTTTTAATGAGGATCCAGACCATGTCAGTAAGAACTTGGTCTTTTGTTCACTTCAGTTTACCGCAGATTCAATCAAAACAAGGTAGAATTTGACGCAGGATTATCAGAAAGATTGAAACTAACAGACTTATTTATGCAATTTTGACCTTAATCACAGTAGCGTCCATCTATGAGGAATGTATGCTGTCAAATATACACAACTATTAGCCAATCATAGCAGTGGGTGTTTACTTCCTAGTCTACAATCCACCACATCTATTCAAACAGAGCATTCTGATGAGGAGGGTTTAAAACAGGACAGAAAATAGCTTATTACTTCTACATTGTTTTTTTTTTTTAATGTAAAAATCTTGATAACATTTTAAGTGGACTTCAGTACAGAAAAAAACAAAAACAAAGGCAGTTCATGACCCCTTTAAGCAATAATGGCAAATGGTGGAGTGTTTGGGAAACCTGTTTGAAAACAGACATTATTTTTGTAATCCAGTATTTTAATTTCACTAATGTTTAGTGCAGCAATAACATACTTAACCTTTAAAGTAAATATGTTTGTTATATTCCAAAAACGTGTTAAATATTCAGATGGTGTGTAATTTTTGAATTTAATACAGTGCTTTAATTATTTAAGAAGAGTTAAGAAACAAAAAGGGTGCCTTGCAAGTGTGACAACACACAAGAGGAGTAGCTCTGGCAGGCAGGTGCTTTGCTGACTGTCAGGTGCTGCTTGTGTCATGGAGTGTCTCTTTGCATGTGCCTCAGGTGACATTTACCTCAAAGAGGCCTGACAGCAGCACAGCTGACACAGGGAAAAGCTGGCGTCCACAGATACATTTAACCCTGTGGGAGAGAGAGGCTGTGCGGTTACCTCCACTGGTGTCCTATTACTGTACAACAACTCATTAAATGCTACAACAGCTGAAGAGAATGTCAGTACCAATTCAAATACCTTATGTTTTACCTGAAATAAACTTTTCATATGTGAAGATAAAATGAAGTTAAACAATAGTGTTCGGAGAGGATTAAACAGCGGAAAAGAAGGAATGGCTCTGTTCTAGAGTTCAACTGCAGTTCTCTTGTCCCTATACAGGCAAATTTTCATGCAGTTCCTGGCTGGTGGTTTGCATTCCAAATGTCCCTAAAAGAGATTCAATGTATGTCTAGAGAACAAAGCGCTCATCAGTACAGCACTGACATTATGGGCAGTCTAATATTGAACTTCGAATAGAGGCAGAAATTTGACTCTAAACGAGAATGCGGAAACTCAAGGACTTTTTAAAAGCACATGCAACAAAGCAGCAGCATCTAATGTCTGAAAGCCACCATGCAGAAGATCATATGGGTCGAAGCCATAGTAATATCTCTCCTGGAGGGCAACATTGTGCCGTGCTAGAACTGATTAAAGCTCAGTGAGCCGTTGGTGTTGCTTCTGCAGCCAACCAAAGGTATCAGTGACACAAGGTCTTTGTAAAACCAAAAACACTGTCCTAGACTGAAACCCTTTGCGCATTTAAATTTATAGCTTCTTTCTTTTTCATGTGTTAGTGAGCACTTTGCTAGGGATGTGAATGGGGAGGTAATGTGAATCCTCTGATCGATTCTGATTCTTTAACAGTTCCATTAACAAAGCGGCATAGACAGATGTTTTAATGACATCTTTGTAGAAGTGGCATAAATACAGTCTAACAAATGGCCTTAACTATATCCTAAACAAAACTAAAAGAAAAAAAACAGTAAATGAGGCAACATCATTTAATTTACTTTAATTTTAATTTAATTTATAAAATTGTTTGTTTCACTAAAAAGAAAAAAGTATTTGAGGCATTTGTTGGGAATCAGACTACACTGGTTGTGTTGTATGGTATTGATTCGCTAAAAAGAACTGACTCATTAGAACGATTCATTTGGGAATCAGACTACACTGGTGGCATTGTATGTTTTTGATTCACTAAAAAGAACCAACTTGGCTCTGTATGTTTTTGTTCGTTTATTTGTTTGTTTCTTTTGTTTTTTTTCAAAAAAAAAGAACCAACTCATTAGAGTCATTCATTTGGGAATCAGACTACATTGGTTACATTTTATGTTTCTGATTTACTAAAAAGAACCAACTCATTTGAGTTATTCATTCAGGAATCAGCCTTCACTGGTTATGTGGTATGTTTCTGATTCAAAGAGATCATTCTCCACCCTGACTGTATTTATGATCTCTAATTTTAAGATTTGGCATTTTGGCTATGATTCATGAAAGATACAAAATAACCACTTGAAATACATTGAAGCTACTGCAAAAGAGCACTTTAAGCATGGCTTTATGAAATGACTGGGACCATGAGTATGATGAGTGTCTCATTAGACATTATAAGCTCAAACAGACATCCATATATATCTCTCCTTTAGCCCTTCTTTTGTGTTTATATATTTCCACCTCTCTCTTTTCTTTCTTTTGCTGCCTTGTTCTGATGCCACATGCTGCCTGAAATATCCACGTCACTCCCTATATTTAGCACTCCCACATATAATGCACTCAAAGCCACAAGCACAAGAATACAAATACATACTTATACAAACACACACACACACACTGATGATATGCCCCAATTCCTCTTGTCCTTGCTTCTTTCCTTTATACTCTGTTCAGCCATTCCCATCATCATCCATGTCTCTTTCTCTTTCCCCCTTTAGTTGAGTGTAAGAATGGATGCCTCGGCAGGCGACAGCTGGAATCTGATTCATACAGGAATGGAGGGAGGTAGGCAGGGTGAGAGAGAGATGGAGAGAACGAGAGAGAGAGAGAGGGGGATGAGAGGGATTGTCTGTAGGGCACAGTGATAAAGAGGAAACGCAGTCTCCCAGAGACTGCTGAGGATAGAGAGGAGAAGGGGGCCACACTCACTGATTGGTCCAAACAATCCCCGCCTAGCTTAGTCACGCCTCTGCTGATTGGTCCACAGCCATGCTTGCCAACAGCGCTCTTAGTCAATAACCTTTTCAGTGAAATTCTGCTTTGATGGCTGTGTATGTTCATATGCTAAATCCAACTAGATAAGAATGCTATCAGTCCAGAAATATATACATATGTTTTCAGGATATTTATTATTTTCAAAGCTGAGTATATAGACCTTCTGTGTTGGGTTGTGTGATGTAGTATCTTTTATACCTTTTAATGACATTTGATGTCTAAAAATGATGTGGAGTAATGTTTCTTTTTTAAATAATAAAATCCATAATTGCAACCAAACAGCCATTGTAGCCAAGCAGATTCAAATGTTTAATGTGAAAATTAAAACACTGAATCTAGTTAAAATGATCAATATTTTCTACACACTTTTCACAAGGAAAAATATTTACTAATTTTCATTGTTATGCAGCAATATAGCAACATGGTAATTTCACTACATACAATACTATAACATTTTGATTATAAATGCCACAAGACTGACACAGAAGAGATTGTTAAATAAGGTTATTTATTTATTTTATTTTTTTGCACGCAAGAAGTATTCTTGTAGCTTCATAAAATTACTGTTGAACCACTGATGTCACATGGACTATTTTAACAATGTCCTTACTACCTTTTTTGGGCCTTGTCAGTTGCATTGTTGTCTATGCAGGGTCAGAAAGCTCTCAGATTTCTTAATTTGTGTTCCAAAGATGAACTAAGGTCATATGGGGTTTGGAACGACATGAGGGTGAGTAGTTAGGTGGCTGAACTCAGACCTGGTTCTACGGGGGTGCTAAGCACCCTCAAATGAAATCAAAGGCAGTTAAAGCTGTATTAATGGCATTTTGTTGAATATTTTGCAAACCATCCAGTTATGGTTTGCACTCTGGAGATCGATTTCTATGTCAATGTGTTTTTGCAGCATTGAGCAATGTAGCCAATCACGGACATATCTGTTGATTTCTTAAATCAGAGGCGTTGAAGTTAGAATCCACTCACCACTGAAATCGTTTTTGTTCTGGTATTGTGTTCGGCACAAATCAACTCATTATAACAAAGTGTTGATGCGTTGTGCAGCATAGGGAACTTCATTGATAATAATGTATCTTTGTGCGATCGCAATGAACTAAGATGAATGACAGCTTTTTTAGTGATTATGAACAGAGGTGCTCTTTGTGCCATAGCAACGGATGCCAATGTTTGTGTATATATATATATATATATATATATATATATATATATATATATATATATATATATATATATATATATATATATATATAGTTACCCTCACTAATTTAAGAAGCACCTTCTGTGATTTGATTCTGGAGCCGGGCCTGGCTGAACTATCCCTCTAATAGCCAAATAAAAAAGCGCATGAATGCCTGATTGTAATATTCACAATGTTGCCGTGTTTTACATCACCAGCAAATTCATTGCAAATATCTGATACATTGCCTACCCCTTTTCTCTATAGATGCAGACCTGAAAATAGCAACCCCTAAGACATACAAAATGAAGGATTCAAACTGCTATGTCAGCATGTGGGACTGTAAAAAATCTCTCTCTCAGCAGTGTAGTGTAGTGTACCTGAGCTGAAGCAGCAGGTGAAATCGGGGGGTGGAAGGCGGGGGGTACAAGGGTCCTGATTCAGCCACAGTACCAGCTGTTCCTGCCTTCAGGGGACAGTTTCTTTTCACCCTTCGTGCTCCCTACTGAGTGTGCACTATATATGGCACTGAGGGGGGAATTCATGCTTTCAGATTAGAAGATATGGAAGAGTGGGCGACTCAGCGATTGATTGAGACACAGACCTTTTCAGTGAGCCATGGGGAGACAAAGAGGACTGCACTGTGTGGGTGAGAGAATGTGTTTCAGAGACAGCTTGTCTCTTTCTTGGATTGTGCGCCTGACAAATCAGGAAAAGCTTAGGACTGTGCCACGCTTGTGTGATTTATCAGATATTACAAAAGGCCGTAGTAAAAGCTATTAGCACAATAACACAACTTCTTTATTGCTTAATTCTAAATCATGACTGTTCAAATATTTTATCACCCTCTTGACTTTAAACTGCTGTGTGAAGACTTGATGATGTGCTGTTTTCATGGATTGTCGAAGAAACAAATGGTCTAGTCTCCAATCGGATCATGAAGGGTCAAGGGTCAAATTGCTTGTTGTAATGACAAACAATTAAACATGGGTTGCAGCATGACAGATGACATACTGCACTTTCTTATCATCAGGCTTAGTTTAAAGTAGCTGCAAATGGGGATCTATATAAAGGCAATGCTAATTAAGTTGTATTTTATGCCAACTTGGGTCCAGAGTGAGTAATTCTTTGAAAAAGAGAAGATTTATGTTAAGGGATCTCTCAATTAATTTAATACACAGACTGTGAATGAAGTGCAAATATGAATGTTATGAATGGGAGTTATGGTTGATGTCCTGTGGTTGGTTTGAGAGTGTTTGATGTTAGATAGTTACGAGTTGTAAAACCTGTGTGACTGTCCTCTCATATATCATCCCAACACATAAACATACACTTCCATGCATGCTCTGAATGTCCGGCAGTAGCCTTTAGTGAAGAACCACAACAGAAGTTAATTGGAACAAATATGCACGTATATGCAGTGTACACACACACATATTTGCCATCACTGACACACCCTCGCTTATTCAACCTCAGACATGTTCAATGAATGTATTTTGTGCATCTTTATTTACTCCCATAAACACCCTCTCTCTCCACACATATATTCAGGCAATCTATATATTCTTTCTCTGTGACTGTGCACACACGCTATCATCTGTCTATCTATCTATCTATCTATCTATCTATCTATCTATCTATCCCATATTCTGTTATTTATATATTGTAAATGCATATAGACAATGCTAAATGAAATCTTTGTTATTTAATAAAAAAAATAAGTATAGGATCATTATAATAAATAATCCTAATTAATTTGTATTGATCTAGATGCACGTTCTTTGTCTAGTTGTACAAAGAACGTGCATCTAGTTATCTAATTATCTGCATTTCATATTATATAATATTAACACAACAGTTTTTAATGTATTAGTCTATCTAATGAATGTCATAATCTGGAGGGAAAGAGAGAAAGGTTCCACCTGTTCAACCTGAGCTTGTGATGTGCTGGTCAAACAGAAACTCAGCTGATTTCTCTTCCTGTCTCTCTCTCTCTCTCTCTCTCTCTCTCTCTCTCTCTCTCTCTTTGCTCCCGTTTGCATATGTGTGGTGATAATGGAATAGCAGGCTGCACTCCACCCGTCCCCACCCCACTCAAACCAGTCCAGCTGACTATTGACACTCCAAACATTTCCATAGCCTGCCCGCACAAGGAAAACCAGCAGGAAATACAGGGATGAGGGAAAGAACAGGGCACCACAGACTAGCATCACTCTCTCATACACTACACACTCACATATTTATATATAAATGTAACACGCACACACATATGACGTATAGTACTGTAAAGAAAGCTATAGTTTACATTGTATTAATGATTTATTCTATCCGGTGTGACTCATGTTTGTAAATGTAAACTAGACTCTAGTTGAGCTCTTTTAAGTCTTTATGACAACTGTATAATCTCATTTGGCGGGACTAGTGTTTCCCAACCTTTTTTTTGTCTTATGTACCTATTGACTTCTATAATACTTGTTCTAATAACCTAAGTGTGTGGATCGTGGTAGTTTTAGTAAATGTAGATCTGAATTCAGTGAATAACAATGCCAGGATCGTTCTGTCCTTCAATGCCACTTCTGTGAAATATTGACACTGTTGTCCACATGCAGTTTCCTGGTGCCTGTTATGAGTGTGTGTGTGTATAGGTTAAAGTGTGTCTCACTTGTGTTGTAAAGGTAAGTTTGTGTTGTGTATAGATGAGTTTGCACTGTACCTCAATTACGTGGAAGAGAAAGAGAGAGTGTGTGTGTGTAAGAGATCTTGTTTCTCTTTGGGTTTCTGTGTTGCCTGCATACATGCAACTGGCTGATAAATATTTGATAGAGCTTCAACTCGTCTCTAAAAGTCAAGAAGTCTCTGTTTTTCTGAGGCTGTTTATTCAAAATTGACCCGGTTTACTTTCTTAATACATGGTATTATAGTGAATGATTCAAATTAGTCCATTCCAGAATACATTGCATTTATTCCATTATGTACACTACCGTTCAAAAATTTGGGGGTCAGTAAGATTTACTTTTTGCTTTTGGAAAGAAATTAATACTTTCATTCAGTAAGGAAACATTACATTTATTAAAGGTAATAGTAAAGTCATATATTAAGCAGCACAACTGTTTTCAACATTGATAATAATAAGAGTGCTTCTTGAGCACCAAATCAGCATATTAGAATGATTTCTGAAGGATGTCCACTGAAGACTGGAGTAATCACTGCTGAAAATTCAGCTTTACCACCATAGGAATAAATAGCATTTTACAATATACAGGTATTTTAAACTGTAAAACCTGGAGATCAGCTGAATGGATTTGAAAACAGTAAAACTCAAGTGTTTAACTCTAGGGGAGTTGGAAAATTAGCCTATTTTCAAAAATAGTGGACTGTTCCTTTACCAAAAGCCAAATAGCTATTTAGGTATCGTTTTAGGACAGATTATCAACAGTTTTTGCTTCAGAATCCAAATTTTATATTCGCCATCAGGTGGCTACCTAACACAATAACAAATGTAAACTGTATTTGTGACTCTGGAGCAGAAAACCAGTCATAAGTAGCACGGGTATATCTGTAGCAATAGCCAACAATACATTGTATGGGTCAAAATTATCATTTTTTTATTTATGCCAAAATTCATTAAGATATTATGTAAAGATCATGTTCCATGAAGATATTTTGTAAATTTCCTACCATAAATATATCAAAACTTAATTTTTGATTAGTAATATGCGTTGCTAAGAACTTCATTTGGACAACTTTAAAAGCAATTTTCTCAATATTTAGATTTTTTGCACCCTAAAAAATGGACCCTTATGATCGATTTTGTGGTCATATTTAATTTATTTGGGTTGCACTAGTTTTACCTGTTTTGTTCAGGGTTTTTTAGGACATGAATAATTTCTGCATAATTTGGCTAGTTTCTTCCAAATGACATTAATTAGTAGCAATTTACCATAGAGTTTGAATGGACGAATGGCCTTTAAAGGGTAACTTTAAAAAAACATTTTTAGAAATCTAATCCATCTCTATGGCATGAATTGATGTCTTCTAATATGAAATGATAGCTTTATGTAAGAAAAGTACACATATTTTAAGCATTTTTAACTATAAACCATCGCTTCTGGCCGTGTTTACATCATGCGTGAACTCATGAATCGTGACCTTTTTAAAAGCATTTTCAAAGCTTTTTTTTTTTTTTTTAAATAGGTAGCAATAACGTTTCAAGAGGATAGCATTCCAATTTAACTCCATTATGGTGTAGTACTATCACTTTTCATGATTCAACTGATGCATCAAATCCTGCCCTAGATTTTGTTCCCATTGAACATCCAGTTTCATTTAGAAATACGTAACAGATGGTAGAGTAAAATGAGTTGCGAATACAAATTCATTTTGAAAAGTTATATGCAAACCAATATGAGAATGGGAATGTGGAAAAGAAAAAGGAAGAGTTAATATTATAAAGGCTAAAATGAATTTGATATTCTGATCTAAGATGATCTGTCAATGCAGTTTTGTTTTTGTGTACAAAAGTACTGGTTCTCACATTGTGTCTTTGTCATATGACTCAAACGTGTGTTACACATGTTTGTAGTTGAGTTTTATCTTAAGTGCAAATCAAGGATATTGTTTGCCATCTTTGTTTAAAGCTTCTGCGTGCCAAGTAATCTCGTTTGACTTATAATAAGCACCATCCAAAACAAAAAACTGGATATTACATGAAGAAATTGGTATTGTTTCCTCTATTCATTATTCAGAAATATCAACATTTTATCTCCAACCTACCATGGTTTCATGTTTCTCTGTTCTCTGTTTCACTCCTCCCTCAGTTCTGATTCTGGAGCCTGTGGAGAGAGACGACCTGAGCGGGAAGACTCTGAAGATCACAGACTTTGGGCTTGCTCGGGAATGGCATCGCACCACGAAGATGAGCGCAGCGGGCACGTATGCCTGGATGGCTCCAGAGGTCATCAAGCTGTCGCTATTCTCAAAGAGCAGCGATGTGTGGAGGTGAGCTTCCGTCCTCCTCTGGACTATCTTTTGTGGCCTAACTGGAAGTTTTGTGGCTGATTGTGGTCTTTTTCATGTCAGTTTTGGAGTGTTACTCTGGGAGCTGCTGACTGGTGAGGTGCCATACCGTGAAATCGATGCTTTGGCTGTGGCCTATGGAGTTGCCATGAACAAGTTGACCCTTCCCATCCCCTCCACCTGCCCTGAGGCCTTTGCACAGCTGCTGGGAGGTAAAAACAGTTACTTTGAAACACTGATCTTTGAGAAATCCACTCTTTATTTCATAGCATCATTATTTATGTCTCTTTCTCTCTCTGTAGAGTGTTGGTGTCCTAACCCACATGGACGTCCTTCTTTTGGAAGTATCTTGAAAAGGCTGGTGGACATTGAGCAGTCAGCCATGTTTCAGATGCCGCTCGAGTCTTTCCATTCCCTGCAGGAAGACTGGAGGCTGGAGATCCAGCAGATGTTTGATGAATTGCGAGCAAAGGAGAAGGTTAGGACCATAAACTGATGTTTGTTTTATATTTAATACAACACAAGGAGAAAGTATGTTCAGAAAAGTTATCATAGTTTTAGTGACATAACATAAATTATAAACAAAGTATGAAAAATTTCCAGAGTTTTCATGTTATTAGATTAAAAAAAAAAATTGTACCAAGGGGGTGTTTTACCCCACCTATGGGGCAAAACACCCCCCAGTTTGACAAAGCAATTTGCTTTTAAACATTTCCAGCAGAATCATAGTACAGACAGTTTTTGCTTAAAATTAAAAAGAATATAATCAACAATTATGAATTACAAAATTATAATAGCCTATTTGAAACATTTTGTTAGCTGATGCTAGCAAACTAGCTACCTGATGCTAACTTAAGGTAATTTTTAAATATAAAATACAAATATTTTTATTCAACCAACTAGTTAGAATACATTTGATGTAAAAACAAAGGATTTGATGTTCAGAACAGAATAACTAAAGTAACTGCCCTTTGCCCACTGGGGGCGTTTTACCCCACACACTAAGTTAAAAAAAAAAAAATTATGTCATTCTGAAAATAAAATTATACTTTTATTACATAACACATACTCCCTATCTACAGGCCCTACTGTTCTCATATCATATATAACCGTGATGTTCTACAAAACAACAAGCTTTAAAACTTTTTTTTCTTACTGCTGAAAATTTGATCATTTACTGTGAAATCCCTTTTCTCTTCGTAAGCTTCATGGTGAAACTTCTACATCACTCTCGTCAAAGTAATCCATAGTTACAATAAAAATGTATCTTGACTATTTTTGTGGTTTTACTCCACTCTACCCCATATATATATTGATATTTACACCATTTGCACAATATGGATCACCATTTACCCTATATTGTCAACCAGCACTATAATCCCATATAATTTACACATTTAACCATATAAATAATATTAGAATTTATATTAATATATTTAAGTCTTGTAATTTTTTTTTTAATAAAATACACTACAGTAATAATACAATATTTTTTTATTTTTGCTTAATTTCTGTACTGTCAATTAGCAACCAATACCAAATTATAATTTTACATTATCATTTTTTTTATTTAAATGGAATTATAAAATAAATACAAATAAATAATTGTTGTTTTATAAAGTATAAAGTTTGGTGTTTGGTAAGATGTTTTAATGTTTTCTCTTACTTTCAGCAAATGCTCCATTTATTTTCTCAAAATACTGTAATAACAGTAATATTTTCAAAATATTTTCAACTTTAACTAATGAAATGTTTTCAGAAATGATTCTAAAATGCTGATTTGGTGCCCAAGAAAATGTTCTTATCAACATTGAAAACACTGCTTAATATTTTTGTAGAAATCATGCTTTGTTTTTCTCAGTATTCTTTGATGAATGGAAAGTTTATCTAAAATCTGAAGACTTTTTTTAAACAATGTTAAAGTTTTTACTCTCACCTTTGATCAATTTAACGTGTCCTTACTGAATAAAAGTAGCTGAAAAACAAAAACTTACTAACTCCAAACATTAAAATGGTATTGTACATTTACAGATATATATTTTATAAATTTAGGATCTAGTAAAGATACAGATTAGGCGGTTAAGACTACAGTGTATGTTTACACACAAGTGTTGTGAACCATTATACAACAGGCAGCAAAGAAAGCCTAATGCGTGGGAAAATCTAATCAGCTACGCTAAGGGAAATTACACTAGCAACAATATTATAAGCAATAACTTGTAGGCTTAGTGGATTAGTGGTCTAAATAATCGCCTGTTCATTAGGAGTTGAGATCCTGGGAGGAAGCTCTGGCGCGGGCAGCTGAGGAGCAGAGGGAGCAAGAGGAGCATCTGAGGAGGCGTGAGCAGGAGTTAGCCGAGAGGGAGATCGACATTGTGGAGAGAGAGCTCAACATCATCATCCATCAGATGTATCAAGAGAAACCACACGTGAAAAAACGCAAAGGCCACTTCAAAAAGAGCAGACTGCTCAAACTTGGCAGGGACAGCAACTGCATCAGTCTGCCATCTGGTGGGTGCAATGGGAACATGCACTACTAGTCAAAAGTTTGGAATAATTACTATTGTTTAGTGCTGTTCTTTTAAGGCTTCAGAAATCATTCTGATGAGCTGATTTGCTGCTCAAGAAACATTTTTATTGTATCTGCTGCCCAGTATTTTAAATTAGAAACTAATCAATCAATGCCTTAATTCAGCAAGGATGCATTTAATTGGTCAAAAGTGACATTCAAAACATTTAATGTTACAAAAGCTTTTATTTCAAATAAATGCTACTTTTTTTTGATAATAATAAGAACCATTATTAATAATTAAGAACCAGTAATAACTGTTAATAATAGAGTGCCAAATCAGCATATTTGAATGATTTCTGAAGGATCATGTGACACTTAAGACTGGAGTAACTCAGCATATAATAATATTATAATAATATTTCACAACATTGCTGGTTCCTTTATCAAATAATTGGTCAGCCTTGCTGTGCATAAGAGACTTCTTTAGTATAATTTTAATTATTCCAAACTTTTGAACATGATGTACATTTAGAATAAAAGGATTTGTTTCCCCCCCAATCAAATTAGTGTTATTGTCCAGTAGAATGTTTTATTATACAAGGGTATGAAAACAAACTAAAATCTGAAGAGTCCAACCAATATACTCTTAAAGTCTATTTAATCACATGTAGAGTAATATTCTGTAAGTCCCTGACAGCATCTGTCTGTTTTAGGTTTTGAACATAAGATCACGGTGCAAGCGTCACCCAGCGTGGACAAGAGGAAAGGACAGGGTAGTGAAAGCACCACTCCTCCAGCCAGCCCAGGGGTCATTCCTCGCCTCAGAGCCATACGCCGTAAGTCAATCAATGTGTGAATGATTGGGTTTCATATAGGAGAATAAATAAAGACCACAGTACATTGCTAGAGTAGCTTATTACATATTGATGTACGCCTGCATTGCCATGTGCCAAGAATCAATACCACTTAAAAGAGTTGAATGTGTCTGTGAAGTGCATTGAGACTGTCTTAGCTTACATCCTTGTGTTTCTATGCAATCCATACTTGATGCTGAGTTAGGTAGCAATATGTAGTATGCAAAAACAAAGAACATTTTCTGAAATGCGTTTGTACTGCGGTGTGGTCTAGTGACACCCAGTGATGGAAGGAAGACGTGGGGCCGGACGGCAGTGTGTAAGAAAGAAGACCTAGGGACCAAGAAGAAGGGCCGAACATGGGGGCCCAGCTCCACACATCAGCGCGAGAGAGTCGGTGGAGAGGACAGGTAGACCAAAAAAGATATACCTTTAAAAGAGTTGTATTTCTTTTTCTTTATGTAAATAGTTATTTTTTCATTCACGTAATTTATTTGTTTATTTGCTGTAGAAATCCATTTATAATTCTTTTTAATTATTTATTATTATTGTTATATTAATGTTTTTGAAAAAAAAAAAAATATATATATAAGGCATGTGACAGTATTAAATTTTCATGTTGTGATAACTGCCAAAGCTTTTATCACAGTATACAGTATTATCACGATATTGATAAAAGTTGCAAAAAGTGTTGACATTATACAGTATAACAGGTTAAATAACTTTTTTCTTGTAAAAAAAAAGACCTGAACATTTAAATACTGTACAATAATGCAATACACACAAAAAAAAGTATAAAGGAAACATGTTTCAAACATTTAACTGCAAAAGATTTATAGAGACCAATAGGTAACACTTTACACTAAGGTCTCATTACTTAACCTTAGTTGCATGCATTAACATGAACAATGAGCAGTAGCTACATTTGTTACAGAAGTTATTATTCTTTGTTTAAAAAAATTACAACTGTTTGTTCATGTTCGCTTGGGTCCATTAAGTAATACAGTTACTATTTTTGTATTTTTTAATGAAATAATAATTTTATATTTATATTTATATTATACAATTTGTATAACTACATTTGATTTTTAATTTAAATGTAATCAAGCTGATTCCCTTTTTTTTTAGGTTAAAATCACTAGGGGAAGGTAAGGTGTGGTCCTCCAGCGCTCCAAATCTAGGGAAGTCCCCAAAACATGCTCCTATGACAGCTGGATTCTCAAGCCTAAATGAAATGGGTGAGTCTGAGTCCTCTTCTGCTTATAGACATATAATGAACCTGCCTCTGATTTGAAATTTGACCCAGCACAGTACATCAAACAGATATCACTGAAAACATCTAGGATGTTTATGATCTGTTTCTCTTTATTCATTATTAATTCACTACCCTTATCTTTGGTGTAGAGGAGCACTGTGAGTTTGATGACAGCTCCCCAGGACGCTTGGCTCCTGAGCTGGGCAGTAATGGAGCGATGGAGGAGGTGGGTTTAGGGTCAGCGTGTGTAGGGCCAGGATTAGGCTCACAGGATTCAGTTCGGCGCTGCAGCCAGAGGAAAAAGAGTGACCTGCTGATGCTGGGCTGTGCCTCCATACTGGCTGCTGTGGGCCTGGGCTCTGACATCTTCCAGCTGGGACGACAGCAGGTACACATTATGAGAGACTGAGAAAGTGGAAAAGAAAAGTAAGGAACAAAAGAATAGAGGCTTAATAGGAGGGTTGAGTGGTGATTTTTCAGTACATTTTTAAATGAATGCATTATCATAAGCAAGACTGCAAATGTTGATTAATACTTTGTAATTATTATACATCTAACAGTTACACTTTATTTTAAGGGAATAGTTCACCCAAAAATGAAAATTCTGTTATTAATTACTCACCGTCATGTCATTCCAAAACCGTAAGACCTTCGTTCATCTTCTAAACAAAAATTAAGATATTTTTGATGAAATCCGAGAGCTTTCTGACCCTGCATAGACAGCAACAGAACTGACAAGTTCAAGGCCCAGAAAGGTAGTAAGGACATCGTTTAAACAGTCCATGTGACATCAGTGGTTCAACCACAATTTTACAAAGCTACGAGAATACTTTTTGTGTGCAAAAAATAAAATAAAATAACTATTTTATTCAACAATTCTTCTCCTTCCTCCACTCCATGTGTTTTCTATGTCAGCAGCAGCATGTGCATGGATTGTATACGTGAGGTACTCTCGATAATGGCGGAAGATTATTTGGAGGAGAAGAATCATTGAATAAAATCATAAGTTTTGTTTTCTTTATGCACAAAAAGTATTCTCATAGCTTCGTAATATAGCGGTTAAACCATTGATGTCACATGGACTGTTTTGCCAATGTCCTTGCTATTTTTCTGGCTCTGGGAACATTTCAGTTGCATTGCTCTCTATGGAGGGTCAGAGAGCTCTCGGATTTCATCAGAAATATGTTTAAATTTGTGTCCCGAAGATGGTCTTACGGGTTTGGAATGACATGAGGGTGAGTAATTAATCAAATAATTTTCATTTTTGTGTGAACTATATCTTAAGGTGTCCTTGTACCTTACAGTACTGAATATTAATTAACTACATGTACTTATTATATGTTTAGGGTTTGCCTTAGGGTTACTTGCATGTAATTATACATAATTTATTGTTATTATAATAATAAGTTACATTTAACATTTACTTGTAATACTTAAGTGAATTAATATTTGTAATTTAATATTTAAATAAATAATAGTTTCACAAAAAGTATAATTATTAAGTAACTATTGAATAATGTGAATTATTTGGGCTATCATATGTGAGTAATTACATTTGTATATACTACTAATACTTTAATATTTTCTTTCTTTAAAATAATGAGATTTATTTGAAGTGAATGTTACAAAACAAAGACATGTTCAGCTCACATTTCACTGCAAAATAAAGTAGAATATTTATCTTGCATAAAGAAAATATTTTTCACACTACTAAAATGGGTTCTTTTGATTTTTTGTAGTAATTCTCTTTTAGTTTTTTGTATTTATTGCTGTATATTATATTGTTATTTGAGGTGAGTCAAGATGAGCAGGACCTGCGAGAGGAACAGAGGAAGAAGAAGGAGGGTTTGTTCCAGCGCACGGGCCGATTCAGACGCAGCACCTCTCCACCCAGCCGCACACTGTCACTCTCCCTGTCCCACAACCGCCATCACGACTCCACCCTGCCCAGCATGGACCCGTCTCCTACCGTTACACTCCTCTCTTTGTCCTCCCTCTCTGACTGCAACTCCACCAAGTCTCTGTTGCCCTCTGATTCTGATGACTTTGCCCTGACCCCTAGTAGTGCTCCCCCTGTGGTCTCTCCCGCGCCGTCATTAAACCCTCTGCTGGACCTGAGGGCGGAGAGCTTCAAACGAGAGCCCAATCAGTCCCTCACACCCACCCATGTCTCCGCAGCTATGGCATTAAACCGCGGGCACCGCCGCACGCCCTCTGATGGGGCCATCCGTCCTCGAGCGCAGACGGTCGTGGGGCATCGGCGCACCCCCTCTGATGGGAGCATGCCCTTCCCACCTGCACAAGCCCCAACTGTTACATCATATACAGGTACAACATTTTACTTGAAATGCTATTTGGTATTGTGTGACTCTCTGTCGAAACATTTACATTATCATAATCTTATATTTAATCGTAACTTGCATAATTCCATATTTAACTGTATTTTTTCCATGATACTTCCATGATGTGGAAGTACTTTACAATTTTTTTTTTTTTTTTAAGTCAGATATATTTATTTATTTATTTATTTTTGCTCTGCTTTTAAAGGTCATTTAGTAAATGTCACAACAACATAAAAGGCAATATTTTAGAACCACTAGGATTTATTTCAACTTTTTTCTTAATAGTGTTTCTCACGAAGATCAATAAGATTATTATTATTGTTAAAATATAACTTTTATAACTTTTATATAACATAATGAGTAATATTTGTCCTAACTTTTTATATTTTTGAATGCTCAGTAGTGATTGCCATTACTGTAATACAGTATTTCATTGCTGTGTATATATAACATAATGTAGATGTTTAAAATATTTTAAATAATACATGATTTTTTTTCATATTATAGTAATGAGAATTAGTTTTTTTCCCTTTTTTGCAATTACCATTATTCTCAGTATTGATTCTCATATTGTTATTAATATAGTTTTTCTTTGTTTTTGTATAGTTTTTCTGCTTTTGCTGTTTTTCAGTATATGTAATATTGAATATAATATTTATACATAACATTTTTAGATATAATATTTGAATATATAATTTTAAAATTATGTAATCATATTTTATTTTCATATTAAGGTAAAGAAATTTTAAATATTTATATTTTTAAATCTCCTTTATGAAACTAATATTCACAGTGGGTGCAAAAAATCTTAATGGTATTAAATGTAAGCCTCAGTAAGAAAATACAATCATATGTCTTGATTTTTGGATAAAATATGATATAATCATATGGTTAAATATCTTGTTTGTGAATTCTAATTTTACTTGAAGAGTCCTTCATGTCGTTCATATGTTCTCCTTCAGGTTCTCGTGAAACTCTTGACATTCCACGCCTGCCTGACCCATCCATGGTTTATCCCTCAGGCCATCGGCGCAAACCTCCTCCTCCCATCCCCATCCCCGAGCCAGAGCCAGACAGCCATACAGGCACACTCGAGCGTCCCAAAACCCTTGAGTTTGCTCCTCGCCCCCGACCCACCCCGGCCCGGGCACGTCCAGACCCCTGGAAACTATCATCTCTGTCCCAGACGCTCAGTTCGTCTCCAGGTAGCAGCTGCGACAGTCCGCTGGGCTCAGGTGACAGCGGAGTGAGCGCTGGAGCGGGTGTCGTCCATCAAAGCCTTCTCGACATGGACATGGAAGGCCAGAGCAAGGACAACACTGTCCCCCTGTGTGGAAAACACCCAAAGGCCACTCTATGCGGACAACATTTCTCATAGGAAGACTTCTGTCCCCCAGCGTCCGGGCTGATGCACCCTGAACCAGCACTCTGTGGCTGTCATAAGAGGTCTCCCCACAGTTTGCCCCATGATCCCATCAGACCACCTCTGGCAGCTCTAATAGAAAAGCTGCTCTCTGCAGTTGCTAGACAGACGCCATCTGGACAGGTTAAAAGATAAATGACCTTGATTTGTTTATCTCAGCCTGTCCTCAATGACTCATTCTCTGTGAGTTTAATGGGCCTCATCACGGCTGCGATCGGTTGGTTAAACAGTGGCCTGTAGTGAGCAGGAGAGGGCAGTCTAACTACTGTACGTCTGTGACCTTCCTTGTTCGTCCATATCTCTGTTATCATAGGGCCAGTATCTCTCGCCTCCTCTTCTTCATCATGGTCTCCATGGGTACAACCTGTTTTTGGCCTGGAAAAAAATTGAAGGTTTTTTTCCCCCTCCAGTGTGTACATTATAAAGTTCAGCGATGCTTTTTTTGTATTTATATTCAGGAGAATTGTGTATGCAGGTAATTGCAATGACACAGGGAGCTCTTTTGCGAGTTGCATTTATTGTAATATATTGATACAGTATAAAAATAGGTGTACCACAAGAATTTTATATTTTTCTTTTTTTGACAAAAAAAAAAAGTCTACATCTCAAACTGCTCTCTGCATGACCTAATCAGAATGTGAGAGCAGTCCAAATGTGAAAAGAAACATGGGCAGATGCTTTCTCTCCATGTGTGGAAGTACTTAGCACTTTCCAAGGATAGGGTACACATGTTTAAAGCATTAGAGGGATAAATCTCATGTTTTTGCTCACGAAAACACTTGTCACGAAAAGCAGTTAACTAAAAAAAAAAAAAAAAAAGAAAACTTCAAATTTTTGTATTCCCCTTAAAATGGGAATTTTGGCCCATCCCACCTCAGAAGCCTCACACATTTTGATGTATCCAACAAGTATAATGCTAAATTATACATATACACATTTTACATGTAATACATAAATTGATATTCAATTCATTAATATATTTTAACGACTACAAAATTCATATTTACCTGTCTCACATTTTGTGTACAACCCTGCATGATGTAATACACATAAGCAAAAAAATTAATTGCATGTTCTTAAATTAAATTTAACAAGCTCAACTTTCAACTGTTACCTATGGTATTAAAGAAAAAATATATATTTGTCTTTAATTTATAGGAAATCAGTGCATGGGAAGTAACTACAACTCACCGAATCTACTCGTTGATAGCCCCATTAGCAATACTTTTTTAATTTTTTTATATATTTTGTCTATTTATTTTGATGTTTATTGCAAGTAAAAATAACACAATTAAACAAACCGGGTAAACTCTATATAAACCCTATTTAGTGATTCTAAATCAATTCTACAATTCTGGAATGATTTTTTATGTTCTTGAATGAAGTCTCTTATGTTCACCAAGGCAGCATTTATTTGATAGAATATTACAGTAATATTATGAAATAATATATTACAAATTAGAAATATTAATATTGTCACATGATCCTTCAGAAATCATTCTAAAATGCTGATTCAGTGCTCAAGAAACATTTATTGTTACTATCAATGTTAAAAACAGTTGTGTTGCTTAATATTTCAAAATAACTTTTTAACAATGTAAAAGTATTTACTGTCCCTTTTGATCAACTTAATGCATCCTTGCTGAATTAAAGTTTTAATTTCTTAAAAAAAAAAAAAAAAGTACTGGGCCAAACTTTTGCACAGATGTCCCAAATTTTTGTAGCATAGTTGCAAATCTTACAGGAAATGAATAAAACACTTAAGATAATAATTAGTTTGACCCCCTGCGCTCAACATTTTTTCAAGGTTACGCTTTTGTACCCTATTCGTGGAAAGTGCTTGTTACTGTGCATGTCCATCTGACTAAAACTGGATGAGTAAGCCCCTATTCCACTCATTCTGTTCAAGAGAGTTTCAAGTGGAAACCATTTACTTCCTCCTTTCGTCATAAACGTCATCTTGAGAAGAGAGATTTTGTAACAATTGGCAATAAAAAGCAAACATGTACTACCTGTTTTTTTTATGTACCAGACAAGACACTTCCCTACCTCCTTAAAGTGATGTTCTTCCTCCACCTACTGAACAATTCAACTGAAGATAAAGAACAGTATGTGTACACCAGATCTGACCATGCATCACCACAGAGAGCATTGTGAAGGACACGGTCATGTCAGAGACATCTGATGAAAGCATTAATGACGTTACACTTGTGCAAGAAATGCAGGATGTTCTTTCGACGGACTGAATGGTGCTGAGAAATGCACACTGGAGGGCTTTATATTCGTTGTGCTGAACCGTTAAACCTGGTAGTAGACAGTATTTTTTTGACTGTCCACCAATGAGTATGCCTGTTATGTGAGTGTGTGTGAGCGGACGGGTGTGTGTGCATGTGGTTTGTGTTCTTATTGTTATCATTTGTATGGGGTAACTCTCTGTGCAGGGGTTGAACAAACCCACCCCCTTATTTCCTGTGTGAGGAACACTAAGAGTATTTATTAAAATAATTATAACAAGCAGTGATGTGTTGGTTTTGATATTAACTTGTGTTTTCATAATTACACAATGTCCTGTTAAAAGATGAGATTAGTAGTAGTAGTATATCATTTTAAATAATTTGCTAAGTATTTATTTATTTAGCAACCAAAACTATTGCATTTATGCACAAGCTTTTCATTTAAATGTTTTTTTTTTAAAGATAAAAACAAATCAGTCCACGGTTAATTTTTTACTTTTTACCCAAGACCGATATTTTAAAAAATTAAATAAATAAAAAATGGCCACTAGATGTCGACGAAGTCCCGCAGTGCAAGTTGAATAATTATGACGCAATGGATTCCTAGAGTGACTTGTTTTTGTGCTTTTTATGTTCAGGTAGGCACAAAAATAACAGCTTTATTATCACTTCCGCTTGCTTATTTTATAAAATAAAAACAATGTCGCAAACTCTCAAATAAAAACCAAAGAAACATTTTATAATTCAGTTTTAAGAACATAGCTGTGGACAATAGCATGCATGACATAAGCATAGCAGCATCTCTGGCTCCATCTTGCACGTGACACTGGTCTGTTTACATCAGCGATGGTTCTCTGAGGACAGTGGGAAGATATCATACTAACGTTACACTGAGGTATTCAACTCCACAGAGAGAATAAATGATATATATATATATATATATATATATATATATATATATATATATATATATATATATATATATATATATATATATATATATATATATATATAAAGTGAAAATAAATATCTTAATAAACTAGAAATATTTCATTATAATCCATACCTTCAAACTGCTTGATAAAGATACTGACTGTGCTAAAACTGAGCCGACTACCTCCAGTGCAGTGCCTATAAAAAGCTGACTAAAGCGTACCAGCCTCAGACTCGCCACCGTTCTCTACACATGTAGCTACACACACTCAAACACGGACATAGCTTTGCTCTTGTCTCTGAAAGCAGCAGCAGCCTCTCTTTACTCTTCCAGACGCCGGCCAGTTACTTAGCAACCACACTTCACTTCCATAGCAATGCTATAAAAAGCAACAACAAAGAAAAAAAAGGCGGTGGACATGACAAATACATGAGGGAGAGTGTCTGTCATAACAAAGTCCGTTGTCCTTGGTCATAAGAATTACACACAGATCATATTTTGACCTCTGCATGTACAATACATACATTATTAGATTCAGTGATTTATTTTCTGATTGATTTAATAATGTTATTTTAAGCATTATAACAAATGCTTCTCTTTTTCCTTCTAATTTCTAATATACAAATTGGCCACCCCTAACTAATCATTATCCGCCTTTCTGATATTACAAATGATTTTGTCATTGTAACATTAAGCAATTTATTATCTTGCTCTACTCTGTAATTGCTTCTATATATTTTCTGGTCACACTCCTCGCTATTAACAAACCAGTAACTACGACTTTTGCCTCAACAAACCCCTAATTTGCTGCTTTTTAATAGTTGGTGAGATAGTTGTTAATTACAGGTATTGGGTAGGATTAGGGATGCAGAATATAGTCATGCAGAATGCTTTATATTTACTCATAAACAGCCAATATGCTCATAATAGGTGTGCTAATGGTGTGTTCCTGTGTTACTGATTTTCTTTCCCATTATTTATCTTCCTTCAGTTTTTATTCAGGTGTGTACATTTTTGTTTTTCTCTCACCTTTTACATTTACAGCCCTGGATGTCATTATGGAAGGTAGTGAGTGGTGACAGACATACCATGTCCAACTGAGAGAGAAAGAGAGATGGAAGAAAGAGAGGAGCTGCACTGTTACAGTTCTGAATCTGTGGAGGATTCAAACAAACACTGAATCTCTGGATGCTTGGCTGCTGGTGCTCAGCACTGCGAGAAACCTAATGGTACGGATGCAACACCACGACTGTATGCACAGCACATTTAATGAATAGTTCACCCAAAGATTTACATCCTGGCATCATTTACTCACCCTCATGTTGTTCCAAACTTGTGTACTTTTGTGACAAAAATGTCCAAGCTGCTCTTTTACATACAATACATCAAAATTACAGTGAGTGGGCAGGGCTTGTCAAGCTCTGAAATATATAAAAAATGCCATAAAAGTAGTCAATATGACTCATGCACCATACTGGAAGTCTTCTGATTGTTTTGTGTAAAGGGCCATTCAACATTTTAGCTTTTATTTCTCATTCATGCTTCTATGCATTCAAACATTTCAGCAAAGCTCAAAGCTATGGTAAAAACCATAAAGTGCATGAGTCACTGCAGCAAGCATAAAACGTCATTTTTTAAAAGAACTCATTTTAACTAGAACACCTTATTTTTAGAATGGCATGCCATGTGCGAGATGCAAAAGATGATCGAAGACGTTTTAGACCAAAGACATTTTATGTTTTAATTTGAGCACTGTGTCTGCTAGGTCAGGGTGTACAATCCTGAGGCCCAGTGTTCTGCACAGTGTAGCTCCAACCAGCTCTAACACACTTGCCTGGAAGTTTCTAGTGAATTTTAAGACCTTGATTACTTTGGTTCAGTTGTGTTTAATTAGGGTTGGAACTAAACACTTCCAGGAAGCTGTGAGTGATAAAACGTCAGAATTTCATGGGATTTCCGTATTAAATGACATTAGATATTGCATTAAAAACCAAACAATAATACTCTTACAGTTTCTCTTTTTAAACTTTATTTGTAGACTTCAAATACCAATGGATAGTGCATTCCTGGACTTTCAGGTAAACATAACCAGTTCGCAGGTCTTCTGATTTCCGGTGGAAGTACGTACAGTACTTCCCAAAGAGGCAATGAATGACCACAGTAATGCATTAACATTATAGTAACCGGAACAATCTGAGGGTCAAAGTCTCTCTCTCTCCAGAACAGACGAGAAAAAAGTAAAAAGAAACCAGTGGATTTTCTCTCTCTTTCGGGACTGTAGGGTACCCTCACCCCTTCTTCCTCATCTGCAAAATCCCACTTGTCATTCTCTCCAGACCCTCCGCAGACGACCTTTCTTTCTGGAGGTCAAAGGGCAAACCCTGCATCCTCAGACTGGCAATCAGACAAAAAACAAGGCTAAGACATCACAAATAAGCCAAGATACAAGAGGAAAACTGAACGTATACACAGGTACAAAGTTGCCCCTTACAATATTAAATATATTTTCCCATAAATCTCTTTTATTTGTCCTTCTCATTTGCTCTCTCACATACCGATAAAAACAATTTAATAAAGTAAAGCTTTCGACAACCATTTGAATATGTCTTTAAACCGCACAAGTCTACTTTGACATTCAACAAACACATACCTCAAGTGACATCCAAGAAAAAGTAAAGTACAGTAAGTTTATTTGCTTGTCCATAAACCAGTTTGTGCTTTTGTTGTTGTCTGTTGACAACACTCAGATTTGATGTTTCTCCATCTGTGTAGAAAGAGATCCAGCACATGGGGACATATGGACCACAGCTGAAAGAAGCAAAGGTGATGACCGAGATTCTTTACAGGACATCAGCGTTGACAGCATTGCTCTGTTATAGACAAAATGACCTTTACCATTTACAGAAATAATAAAAAAAGAACATATCAAAGGTAAGGTGGAGAGAAAACTGCCACAATACAGAGACAAGAGACACAGCTGGAAAGGAGGAAAGCGTCAGAACAGCCAAAGCACTCTCAGGGCAATATGTAAGTATTTTTCATTTTGGCGTTTAATTCGTATAACATTTTGGTAGCTATCCCACTGACGGTTAGTTTTTGGGTGAGATGAGGGATGGACCTTAATGCTTACATTTTTTGTAAAAATCTCACGCTCTTTGCCAGTCATACAAATTCATGTGAAATCGGCACTTCGTAAAATAGTTACATACATTTCCTCATGAGATTGGGTTAGAACAGCACAGAAAGAGATCACTTGATTTCTCTAGCCAATCGTTCATGACTACACTATCAAGAGTTGATTTTGAGCATTAAAAGGTGCACTCAATGGCCTGGTTTCACAGACAGGGCTTAGACTAAACCAGGATTAGTCAATAGTTCAGTTAGGACATTTAAGTAATTTTTATTAACGTGTCTTAGAAAAAACATTACTGGTGTGCATTTTGAGACAAAACAGAGGCACTGATATATTTTAAGATCAGTCAGTACAAGTTTCTTTCAGTTAAAACAGCTCAGACTTAAACTTTAGTCTGCGACTAGGCTTAAGCCTTGTCTGTGAAACTGGGGGAATAAGTTTTTATTCGTGTTTCGCCAGCTCTTTTTCATCCCAGAGAAGCATATACTGACACCTACTGGTGTGGATGTATGAAGTTGAGTTGAGTATTTATCATTTTAATTATATTCGGCAAATTATATTCTACTCACTGTATGTATGACTTTTTTTTTTTTAAAAATTAAGAAAAAGTAACCGAATGCACCTAATTTGGTCACCATATCCTCAAGTGTCACTGCTCAGAGAGATTAGGTTGTATGGTCTGCTATGTGTTCTGAATCTCATCAGTGCGTCTTCTCATGTGAAACCATGGCACAACATCCCCAGAGTCCCACTGACACAATTAAATCTCTTATATTAGGTCAGATGGATAATTTCATCTGTCTGTCCCCATCTCCTCAAAGCCATTATTCCAAACTGTGTGCTGTCAAAGGCGTCTTCACATTCAAACGAATCCACTGGAGATGCTGCCTCAATGAACAAAACATCATCAGTTTCCATACCAAAGCTCAAAAAAAGCATAACATTAAGAAGAGGACATACGCGTAAATGCTTAATGGTTGTCAAAACTACAATTCTCAGAGTCAACACAGCATTTTTGTCTTTTTACTTACCACTGTGCTGTAACACTGATCTTTTGGAGTAGATATATAATGTAAGTTTAGCAGACCTCTATCAAGCACTTTTTCCCGTTTCTTGTAGAAACACAAGAGTTTTCAATATGGCTCCATTAGTTAATAATATTCCAACAGGCTGCATAACCATTGTGACATCATCAGGAAGCACTCTTCTCTTAAGGGGGAGGGGTTATGACACAGTCCAGTATATGGGAAATGGACAACAAAGTTCACAAAACACCTGCTAACATTAGTACAGAGGATGTTGTAGCTTTGAGAAAGGGATAGATAACAACTTGCTCAAACCACTATAGTACAGCAAACCGAGAGGCAAAACAAAATCGAGGTCAAAGGACAAATTACAAACACTTGAATTAGCCCTTGAATTGAAACAGTTCAGAAATTTAGTTGAGATATGCCCAAATTCAAGAGAGAGAAAAAGGAGACAGAAAGTAACAGGCGCTGGCAGGTGAGCGTGAATTGAACATCGACCTCTCCGCTTCTCTTCTGTATTGAGTAGAGAGAGTGCTTCTCAGTGGATCAGAGTGAGTTCAAAGGTCACTAGCCTAATCGTTGACCTTCATCTTCTGCGCTTAAGTAGCAGTGTGGCTCTGATTCATGTGCTTTCATGCTTTTCTCCACAAACAGATTCAATTCTGCCACCCATGTTTTTCATTCAAAATATGTTGATATCCTCATTCGATCACGTAATTTTAAATTGTAATGCCAGAGCCCCATTGTTTGTATCATAATAACAAAGCATTTCTTCTTTTTCCGTCTTCGTGGTCTTTGTTCATCACTCATTTTCTCAATACCTGGGAAATGAAAAGCACCGGGGACGTTGCATTTAAAGGGACAGAGAAATCTCAGCGCGAGAAAAGACAGTCGCGGGGTGCTGTGCCCGTTTCGAATCCGCTTTCAGAGAAGGCCGCAGCACATGTATCCTGGTTGTTCAAGGGATGGGGAGAATCATGGGAAAAAGGGGAGAGACTTGAGAAGAGAGTTTTTTTAATCAGGGTTAGGTTGTGGTATGGAGGGGGGGTCGGGCCGAATTAACCCAATGACTCTTTCCCACTCTCACGCATCTGCTGACCGGTCTTACTCATCTTCATCTCTGTCAGCTGGATGTATCGCAGCACGTTTGTGTCTGGATAGAGAGAGGATGAAGTATAGAGCATAAGAAGGGCAAGGGAGAAAGAAATATAGACACCAGCATAAGACTAAAATTTGCTTCATTAGATCACATTAACATAACATAAATACAGCTAAATAGTTTACATATTATGATTCTCAACTGTTGAATTGCGGCAGTGTTGTTATTATCTTGTTAACTGAAATAAAGCTAATATAGATAGATAGATAGATCGATAGATAGATAGATAGATAGATAGATAGATAGATACAATAATCAGAAATGTTTATTTATTAAGTGAAATAAATAATATTATTAAGTTCTAAATTACTAAAACTAAAACTGAAATAAAATAATACCAAACCATATAGAAATAAAAGACTAATTAAAATGACAGATAACAAAATGCTAAAACCTAAACCTAAATTAAAATTGAAAATAACAATAAAAGCTAATTCAAAATTTTAATAAATGCTATAATATTACATAAAAATGCTAAAATTTTACTGGGTTTATATTAGGGGTGGCACGATACAATTTTTATAGAACCGATACCGATCCAATACCAGCACACTTTTTTAAAAATTTATTTCTATACCTCAGTGTGTGTTGACCTGAACATCACTCTTTTCACACATATCTACTAAATAAAGACAACTTCAATTATAAAGAAAAATAACAAACTATAAAATACATAATCATAATCTTTGAGGAAAAATACTATTGTAAACTAGGTTAGTGGATAATTCAGCAGCAAAAGTTACTCTACAAAAATTATGAGTTCACAATAGTTTTATAAAACCTAAACATTTAGAGAAAAAAACATTATTTAGTGGGGGGAAAAAATTAAGTAAATAGGTGTAATCTGGTAAAATGTTACACATTGCTCTTTGTATTGTAAAATACATTCATGAAAAACAAGTATATATAATTATATATAAATATATGCAATAAATTAAATACATTTCTTTTACATTTATAGCACAGTAATAAGGCAGCAACATATGATAGATAAGACAGAACAAGAAAGGCTTATTAACAATCTTTCATTGCGCAAAAGTATTATAACATGAAAGACTCCAACACAGAGTGGCACAAAGCGATTATGCGCAGAAAGATAAGTCACAGCGTGCAGCGCTCCGCATAGAAAAGTTCAAAGCACAAAGGGAAGAGATATTGATGCGTAGTGTATTATATCTGTGTGATGGTTTATTGAGCCTTTTCTTTTAACAGTTTTAAATTTCAGATACTGTGCACGTGAAGATCAATTCATAGTGCTCTCTACTCCAGTGTAGTGATCTCTAACAGACACCTGGTAGAAAGTAACATGATTTAAAATTATCACTATACTCCAGCAAGATAAATTCCTTTTATGCAAAAACCACTGATGTTTATCTACAGATCAAGTTTAATAATAGGAACATTGTATCATCCTAGACAGAGTTTTATCATCTTGACTGTCGTAACCAAACATGACAGACAGTTTGAATGCTGAATGGAGGATGACTGACAGCCGCAGCAGGGAGAAGAGTTTACGTAAACTTGAATTTAAAGACTTAAATATTCATTAGTACCTCACATTAAACTATGGAAGGGTCTCAGAACACTTGAAGTATAGTGCACCTAAACTTTATAGTGTATAGTATATCGGATATAGATTAGTCTTTTCTGACCGATACCCAGATCCAGCAGAAAGTGGCAGTATCAGAGCGATACCGATATTGAATATCGGATTGGCGCACCCCTAGTTTATATTAATAAATATATTAATAATTTATTATTCTAATAAATAATAATAAAGTATGTTATAAAATAATTGATCAAATAAAAAAATTGATAATTAATATATTAATAAATATTATGCCTTATAACAGTTAAATATAATCTTTTAAGAAGTTTCAAAATAAATATTCATTCTTAATGTTGTTACACAGTATATTGTTCATATTTTTTGTCTAAATTTACTAAGACAAAACAATTGATTTAAAACAATTGATTTTAATATTTATTTAGACCAAACAGACATAATATCAAACATAACTTAAAGATAATTATCTGATTAGCAGTATCGGACAGAATTTTCATATCGGTGAATCCCTAACAAACAATTTACTTGTTGCTTAGGGTCAATTGTAAAATCCTGAACATGAATGTAAAACCATTTGAGAAGCACTTTTGTGTATGATGATAAAGCGATCATAATGCCCACCTGTGGGTTCACGGCACTTGGCATCGTGTAGGTAACGCAGGGCACACTCGTAGTCTCCCAGGTGGTAGAAGGCAATCCCAGCACGGTACATGGCCTTAAAGTGATCCTGCTGGTGTCCGAGTACCTTCAAACAGTATTCCTTAACCCGCTCATAATTCACCAGCTCCGACTGCAGCAAGCACGCTATAAACAACAAACAAGAGTGTGAAAGAAAGAGAGAAGGAGAGGAATTAGTACAGTCAAAAGAACAGGACAAAACAATAAAACTGCTAAAATGAATTAATCAATGAACAGCTAGGGAGAAGGGAGTAAAAATAGCCTTGAAATATACTGGTCTACAAAACAAAACACTGAAATAAAAAATAAAAAAAGGAAAAAGGGACAGTATGTTTTCTTGCAGTCATCAGTTGCACTGAAGGTCTGAGAACAGCAGTTTTAAATGCTGTTGGTCTCAGATAACCACATTAGCACAAAGTGAAGGCCTAATTGCATCTTTTAGCCACTCTAGGCTCAGTGACACGGATGAAGTAATTGTTTTATCTGCAGTATAAAGAGAAAATAAACCAAACGAGACACATCCTAATCAAAAACTGATGCTTAGAAGTATTGGATATCTCTGAAAATGTGCATGCTTTATTGAAAAACAAGAGATGAATGTTTAAAGGGGTGTGTGTGTGTGTATAATTTATTTCTTTAAAAGTTTATACACACACACACACACACACACACACACACACACACACACACACACACACACACACACACACACACACAACATATATATATATATATATATATATATATATATATATATATTACTTAATATAGATTTCAGTTAGATTATGAAAAATGCATGACTATTTGATGCTATAATACTTCCACTTTTACTAAAAAGAATACAGGATTTTGAAATTATAATGGCTAATGACAGATAATAATATAAAAATTTTCCACATTCATATTTCATTGAATGAATTAAATATGGAGGTATTTGGTTCAAAAAAAGCTGCGGCTAATTAGACAATTGGCCCTGAAAGAACATCTGTACGTCAAATGAATTACTGCGGTGCCTGCTAGGCAGCTGGTGCATGTTGTCAACCCCTCGTCCAATCAGGGTTATTTATTCCAACAGCAGATGACATAGACACTGATGGCAGGGGCTGGGAAACTCAGTTTCATATTTCACTTTGAGCTTACTGGTTGTGGTGTATGTATGTGGCCTGTGTCTGGAATCTTCAGGTGTTTAGGACTGTCTGCAGTTTAATTCATCATTTAAGCTCTTGCATAAGCTCACTTCTCCACAGTTTTCTAATTATTAACTGAATTCACCTTTTACATTATTATGCACCGGGTGAATGAAGGAATGATGTAAGATTGAAAGGTTGGCAACAGTTGTTTAAGAGTTGTTGTTTTAAAGAAATCTCTTATGCTCACCAATGCTGCATTTATTTATTTAGTGAAAAATCCAGTGAAACTTTAATATTTTAAAATATAGGTTTATATTAATATATTTTAAAATATATTACAGTGTTGACAAAGCTGACCATTATTCCAGTTTTCAAAAATCATTCTAATATGCTGATTTGGTGCTCATTAGGTTGGCTTGAAAAAAGACTAAAATTCTCAATGCTACTCCTCCTACAGCTTTCAAGCTAACAGTTTGTGCTATATCTTTTCAGAATGATACGACCCAAATTACAGTTTTCATAAAACTGAAGATTAAAAATCATAAAAATCCCATAGACTTACATTGACGGAATGTTCAGAAAATTCAAATCTAAAAACACTGAAGCCCAGTACACTCAATCAAGCTTTCCTTCTATGTACTATTTAAAATCCATTCAAACTCATTCAAACTCATCTAATATTTCTAACTATCTATCTATCTATCTATCTACTTGTATCTATCCTAGCGACATGCTAATCATGCTAAAACATACTAATATGCTAGTAACTGGCTAATCATGCTACCAACATGCTAATCATGCTAGAAACATGTTAGCGACATGCTAGTCACTTGATAATCATGCTAACGACATATTAGTCATTTGCTAATCATGTTAGCGACATGCTTGTCTCTTGCTAGTCATGTTAGCGACATGCTAGTCACTTGCTAATCATGCTAGCTACATGCTAGTCACTTGATAATTATGTTAACGACATGCTAGTAACAGGCTAATCATGTTTTTTTTATCAATTTTATGCATCCTGAATTAAAGTACTAATTCATTAATTTAATAAAAACATACTGGCCCAAGCTTTTCGAATGGCAATTGAAATAAATATATATTAATATTTATTATATAAAAGATGTATTTCTATTTTATTTAATTCTGTTATTTAATGGATTTGTATTTATATGGTATGTATTAAAGGGGTCATATGATGCCGCTAAAAAGAACATAATATTGTGTATTTGGTGAAATTAAATGTGCTTATGCGGTTTAATTTTTATGCGTCAATTTTTACAAGGCTCATCGGTCTGAAAAGCGAGGTGTGCTCTGATTGGCCAGCTATCCAGTGCGTTGGGATTGGCCGAATACCTCAAGCGTGTGATGGAAATGTTACGCCCCTTAACATATTGTAATGCCTTATCTGGCCGGAGCGATGAGACATAAACATAAAACCCATTATAAACGTGATATAAACATGATTTCTAGTCGTGTCTTCTCTTGGAAGGCCAAACAAAGTAGTTTCGCTTTCTCAACGAAACAGCGTTACACACGGCAGCCTTGAGTGAGCGAAGCCCGGAGGTCTAGAGTGAGCCGGTGCGGCTGGCAGATTCTACGAAGGAGCGTACCTTGTGCTTGCAGCAACCACATGTGATGACCCCGGGCTGGACTCCGCTTCATCCACAGTGAAAGCCGATTCAGCGATCCACAGTGCAAAGTTGATGTATTTCCTCAGCGACCAGCATATCGTCCTCTTTTGGAAGGCCAAACAAAGTAGTTTCGCTTTTACAGTGAAACACACAGCGTCTATACGACATGGCGGCGGCGGCAACAACAATACTACAACGAGAATAAAAGGTATTCGCCTTCTTTCTTTGCGTGAACATCTGGGCGGCGTTATGAAAATCTTCCCACATACTGATGTAGAGATATGGGGGCGTGTTAGAACAAGCCTTTTCAGGGGGGCGTGGACGAGTGTTAACTTTTATAAAGAATATCTCTTTGGATTTGAGACTTTAGTCTTTGCAACTTTACAGATCTCCTTTATGCACCAAGAGCTTATAACACTCCAAAGAGAAAGGAAAAATTTTAATCGCATCATATGACCCCTTTAATATATGCTATTTAGGTTATTTAGAATGTTTAATTCCAACTCTTAATTCTCACCATCATCAAACATCAAAGTAAAGTGAAATCACAGTCAAAATCTTTGACTCCACTGTATCTTCTAAATATTATCTAGCTCAATACCTGTTTACTGCATCAGTGTGGCACTAATCTTGGCCCGTTCTGACCCCTGCCAAGGTTAATGTCTGTATGTGCATTTGAGAGCCTGCTGACCACCAAATACACTGACAAAAGCTGCTGCTTTATATCCACAACCTCCCTCTGTCCTTTTCTGTTAAGCTCCTCCAACCGTCAGCCTGTTGCTGACACCTCTGTGGAAGTCATGAGTCAGGGGTATCAGCACAAGGCAAGACGTCAGTGGTGACAGGGACAAAAAAAAGATCAGTCCACCATAAATTCAAACTCTACAAGATGATTTTTCACTACACAAACTCTACACAGCATTCAAAGTTTCACATTGGCAGTAAACAAACACAACCATCTGTAAAAATCACAAATAAATGAGAAATGAGTGACAGACCAATATATGTTCCAGGATGATTCATTAAGTTATATAACCAAGTTCAACTGGCCGATTAACAGAAAAGGTAGTTTCCGTTTGTGTCCGTTCCAAAATCTACCAACAGCCAAGTAAGCCATGTTAATATTTTAAATAAATAGTCATTTAAAAAGTAAAGGAATTCTGGAGAAACATGATGAGCTCCTAAAACCATTGCATTACAAACAAAAATAAAAAAAACCTACCCTTGGGTTTGTGGGCATGCTGGGAGAATGATGACATAAGCACCAGAAAACTGAGATCGCTGATAAAAGGAAGGCCATGTGCTGCTGTACAGTCATAACTAAAGCAAACATCTGGTGACTTCTCAAACAGCTGTTAAGTCAGACACATATAGATAGTCAGTGGAGGAAAGAACATGATCTGCCCATAATGAAGGTTATAAAGACAGAAGGACCGACTAACAAGAGCAGGAGTGAGATAAACGATGATTAGGTGACAAATGAAAAGCTGAGAGAGGAATCATCTAATCTAAATTAGTTCATTATAACTGAAATTCCATTCCGACTAGAGAGTTTGTCAAGGCTTCCTTTCTCTCCAGCTGTCTCGTTCATCCTTTTTCATTTGTTATAATTTCCCTTTGGTTTCTCTTTTCTCCCTTCTCCCAATAAAAGATAACCCTGTATAAAACTTAAGAAAAGAAAAAAATCCTCATAAAAGGAAGAACTGTCCTGCAGTACAATAACATTTAGTGTTTGGTTTGTACTGACTTTCCCTCGAAGACAATACAGCAATTTATTGATTAATTAAAAGCCTTCTCCTGTTGTCATTTCATGCATCATAACTTTCTGATCTCTGTTTTTTTGTGATTAACTGGGCTAGCCCGTCTCATTTGTTCTGGGAGGGGAGAGAGAGAAACTGCCTTTCAGCACAGCACCACAATCGTGCTCATCGAGCGTCCTGTCCATCTTCATTCTGGGCAACTGGCACCCTGGCAAGCTCTCAGTGTATTCAGTTTCTGGCAATAATGGCCTAATGGCTCCTAACTCTTGTGATATCCTGATCTTTCTCTCTCTCTCTCCACAACACACCTACAGGCTCACGCACACAAACACACACGAATCCTGCAGACTGATTCATCACACAAATGGATAAGGCGTGGCATTGTGGATACTGCACTTAAGTGTCTGTTGAGTGGCTCTATGTGTGTAATAATGATGGCATCACATATTAATGGACCCAGTGCACTTTATGCTGCATCATAGTTATATGAGAACATAACTACTAAGAGCACATCTAGAAAGCCAAAGCTGGTCATCTGAGCAGGGCACAGACTAACAGGGTCCATCTTGAGATGATCCAACTTTACTGGGGGAGGGTTGATAGATTTGTCACCGTTGATGAAGCTAAAAGCAAAACAAATCTGCTCTATATTGACATAGAGATGTGTCAGTTCTCTTGTGTGGTTCATTAGCTTTCAAAAGATTGATTTTTGTGCTAAGAACCCAGATTAAACCCATAATGAACATCTTGTTATTTCACGTTTTGGGTAAACTATACTTGCATTCACCACTTTTTGCCTTGCTTTGCACTAAAATTGTCTCATTTGCATATTCAGAACTCAGTCAGTAATGAGTAAGAAACTGCATTGGCATAATTGACAAAACTAAAATAAGCGTATGCCTCAGCTTAAAATATCCTATCCTAAATTAATACTTTTATTTAGCAAGGATGCATTAAACTGACCAAAAGTGTTAGTATGTTATATAGGATTTCTATTTCAAATAAATGCTGTTCTTCGGAACGTTCTGTTAATCAAAGAATCCTAAAAATGCATCACAAATGGTTACATTTTCATATTTATTAACATTAAAAATAGTTAAAATTGTAACATTATATTTTTACTGTATTTGTGATCAAATAAATGCAATGCCAACCACACACTTTTGAACAATATTGTCATTAACATAATTAACATACTAAAAAAAAAAAATAAATAAATAAATTGTAATGCATTAACAAACAAACGCAAAGTAGATTGAAGAGCTGTAGTAAGATTATTTTTGTGTGTGTGTGCGTGACCAAACAACTAACAACATAATTTTTGGTCTGTACCCATCACAAAGCTATATATAAATATATAAAGTAATATATAGCACAAGTCACATAGATAATTTTTATGGTGTCTTTTGGAGCTTGGCAATAAACAATCCTGTTCACTTTTATTACATGAAGAAGAGCAGCATAAACATTCTGCTAAACATCTTCTTTTTAAGAAGTAATAAAGTCATAAAGGTTTGAAACAAAATAAAGTTTCTAAAGTTATAGCACAATGTTTATTTTTTGGTGAACTTTAAGATGTTTTTGGAGATCAATGGTTTGGGATTTCCTAAAACAGGTGCAGGGACAGCTGTTTTGTGTGTGTGTGTGTGTGTGTGTGTGTGTGTGTGTGTGTGTGTGTGTGTGTGTGTGTGTGTGTGTGTGTGTGTGTGTGTGTGTGTGTGTGTGTGTGTGTGTGTGTGTGGGAGAGAAAGACAAGCCATAGGTAGGAGCAGTTAACAAATGTTCAGGATTCCCCTCATATTTACACCTTCACAAAAGAAGAAAAAAATAAATTAGCATTTTTTTTTTCTAGAAAAGCTACCAGTTAGTAGATACGAATGTTAGAAAGGAATATAAATTAGCAAAGCAGGAAGAGAACGGATTGTGGTTTGTGAAGCACAGAGAATTGCAAAAAGGTGAGGCAGAGTAGAGGGAGTAAGAACTTGAGGGCAATCGATTTCAAATGGCCTCCTCCCGGAACATCCATCTCCAGCGGACTGGATCACTCCCTCTCTCTTTCTACACTCCTTATTATCTTCTCTTCCTCTCTGTGCTTTTTTTTTGTCCCTTTAGCTCACTCAGGGGCACTGCTCTTTTGACAGGTGCAGGGCTGACAGCATCAGGTAGGGGAGTGGAGCTAATTTAAAGCGGTGTTGGTTTGTGGTGATTACCCTGCTGTCACTCTGATAGTATTCTCTTGATGCTTACTGGTTGATGCAGGGACCCATCAGTCTGAATGACACCTCTCCTCCCACTGTGTCCTTACTCACCCAAACACCGACCTCGTCTTGACCTTCCCCTCCACCTACACCACTGTTTAACACCTACTCTCACATAGCCAGAACTCTGACTCAACAGAAAAGGTCTGTTCCACACCACAACTTATTCTGAACAAGAACTAACATTTGAACAAATTTTGAACTGTGACTTATACTAGATAGATAGATAGATAGATAGATAGATAGATAGATATATAGATAGATATGATGGAACGATCACAGGTTTGACGATAAATCACAAGATTACCCACTGTTAGCATTACCATTTCATATTTTAATCATTATTAAAACTGTATTCGACTACCGTGTTTTGAGCAACTCAGAATAAATAAAAACTATCCAGTATAAAGCAAAGTTTTAAGTAACAGTCTCACGTGCACACAGCATATATATTTTATATATATATTTATATATAATATATTAAAAAAAATCCTATTCTTTCAATTCAAATTCCAACTCATGAATTTCCAGAAGTACATGTAAAAATATACCGGAAGTTACATAAAGACAGCCAATCACAATAAAGCTTGTCAGATCAAGAATATACTGAGGCTGAGACTACATATAACACCCAACCCCATCCTCCTCTCCATCTCATTTAGTGAACTAGTCACATCTAGTCAGCATAAGCAACCACATATGACATTACGTGGTAATGTGTTCACAGTTTACAGTGCAATGATAAACACATGATTCATTTTATCCAATTTAGTGTGATGCATTTGTTTATGCATATATCAATATCATATAAAACACAGCACTACAAGCTTCCCGCTTCATGCAATTTTTAATAAGGCAGTCGCTCAACTCTCAGCAAACAAAACATATCACCCCCAACAGGAAGCAGTAACAGCCTGCATTAAAAATAACAATAGCGGGTCTCAGAATAGTTTAGCGCTGGATGTGCTTGAGTTGGTTTTCAGTCTTATTTAACAAGGCTGAGGGACCCTGAGCTCACATGTATAATTCAAACATTAGTTATTGCTAAGTGCTAGTTCCTCTCCCCTGCACTGAAGCCTGTTGATAATGGCCTTGTCAGTCAGTGCACTGTGGCTTGAAGGACGCTAAGATGAAGGCTGCCCTAAATCATGAGGCCCTCAGACTTAGCAGCCGCCAATGGCTCTGTTTCTACCCATCCCTCCCCCCTCGGCTTCTCATCTTTAGCTCTCTATTTCTGATTAGGAGTAAATGACCTATTCATATTGTATGAATCTCATTTCCTTTCTGAGTTTGGTAACTGCATAGTCACTTTACCCTGCTTCATTTATCTTATCACCTACAAAATCATCTTCCCTTCACAGTTTTTGTCTTTGTTCTTATTATATTCACATTAACCATGAATGTAATTAGTTTCTAGCTTATAGGTGCTGTAAGCAAAATTCCACACATAACAGGCAAACTCCCTGACAGATATCACTGAAACAGGTTTCCTGAGAAATCACATCTATTTCTGGAACAGCAGCAAGGCTCTATAAATGACAAATGAAGATTGAGATAATAAACAAGAAAAAAAACCAAACACAATCAAAATCAAAATTCAAGTCAACAAAACACAACAACACTACCCCACCACTTCATTTTCCCAGTTTCCTTAATTATTTAAGTATTCCAACCCTTTCATTTTTCCAATAGAGATTAAAAAAGGTATTGTTAAAGAACTACAATCCCATAAAGCATTGTTAATGACATAACTAAATTGAAAATGATGGATAAACATAAAACTATTGATTTATAGTTTTTGATTGTGTATACACAAATAAAATGTAATGTTTACTGCAAAATATTCATATGCATACAAATATTTACGTATACCTATTACATCATCTCATTTCCCCAATTCTCTGATATTTCTAGAATAATCATCAGAAAAATTAGAAATTCACAAATAAACAAACAATTAAACTTTAAAACTTAAAAACTAAAAAAAAATAAATGGCAGATGGCTTCAAGAGCTTCAAAGAAAAGCATACCATCAGAAACAAACAATCCTAGCACATAAAAGAACTTCCTTCTTTTTTATCATTAAAAATCAATTCCGCTATGGAGAAAATGAATGGGATTTTTAATTCTGGAACTCAATTGTTGTATTCTATACATTGTAACCAGAATATATAATATATTTTATCATTTGCACATTCAGAATGAAGGCCAACTAGTACATACTGTAGCAATCTTAGTTCTGGAAGTGTTTTTTTTTTTTCATTCATAACGCTTTCAAAAGATTCCTCAATAGAGTTTAACATCATGATCCAAACCAACCAGCTTGAATAACAATAAATCACAACATTACAACCAATGATTTAAAGCAAAAAAAGTATATGAAAATCAAAGAGATTTGTTGTTCCAAAAAATTGGATAACAAACATTTAAAAGCAAAAAACTGATAGTATTGAAAAATTGGATTACAACAACATAAAAAATGACTGCACATGTCTTTAAAATAAATAGAAAATTTTTGAACAAAAAAATAAATTAATACAAAATTATATTCAAATACAAACAAAGAAACAAACAAACAAATAAATAAATAGAAAATTTGGGCGGGGAGACTCAATTATATCACACATGAGCATTACGAGGCTGAAGTGATACTGATTGCTGGAGTGGGTGATGGTGAAGCCTGCAGTCACACAGTGAAAGCTGAGCTGTTCTCTAAAGGGACTCGATGAGGCCCACTCACCATATTTTGCTTACCACCCCTTGTTTTTTCCCTGAGACTTTCTCTCCCTCTGACCATCTGTAATCACAGAACGACAGCCTTGTTCACCACACCATGCACATGTACGCCGGGGAGCTGACAGCATATATGACTTTGCAGTTTTAAACCTAATAAGAAAAAAACAACAGCCATCTCAGATCCTTATTTCAAATTAATGAAGAAAATGACCGCCACTTTTGACATCTCTAGTTGACACAATAAACATTTTGCAGGTATTTGCATTAAATAGTCTTTCTCTCCCTGGAAAATTGACAAAAAATTTGGAGATTCATCTTCTCCACAGGGGTGTATACATTTTTTTTTGGCTATTGGGCATGTAAAAACGCTCTCTAGGAAGAGAATGTGTTTTCCATCTGAATTATAAATAAAAAAGCACTTGCCATTGATCTAATGCTGCAACAGACAGTGTACAGACCGAAGTGTTTCCCTCTTCTTCCCTCACAGTCATCAATGTCCACTATCCTGTCTGTATGGATTACCCACAGCGCAACATGGATTGCAGAGAGAAAAAGGCTAGATTACTAAATCAGATCTGCTCGAAAGCTGCAGAACCTCAGCAAAGAGAAAATCGCTCCTCATGTTTAAGAGGAGAGGATGAAATATTAATGGGGTATCCCTGCAGCTCCCTTTCACAAAGCCCTCAAACACCATATGAACATGCTGACAGTAATCAGAACATCCCTGTATGGACACTTGATCGTATGCCTGTGATTTAAAATGTGCATGGATTGTTTTTTTTTTTATATTCTGTGATTGAATTTTGATGCTGAGGCTAGAGGATGATGAGCAGACTGCGGCCAGCTGGATTCCTAGTCCGAGCCCTTAAGCGATGCACTTAGCACCAGAGGTTTCAGTAAACCATTATGACTGTATGGAAACATCACCAATGTAACTCCACTTAGACACGGGCATTAACAAAGATGTGATGAATATGCATAACAGCGGAAACAGCTAGATGATATAGATCCTGAGAGAGGTCACTTAATACTTTTTTTTCCCTCAATAATGATTTTTTTTTGGACAAACTTTCCACAAAGTGCCCAAATCTGGGCATTGTACATAATTTTGTACACTGCAAAATTATATCAAATAATGGAAAAAATAATATCAAATAACATGAAAAAAATCTCAATCAGGATTTTTTGCAGGAAAAAAAATATATAAATATATATTATAAAATGAAATATTTCACATGCAAAGATGGGAAAGAAATCTTTTTTTTTTTTACTAGAAAGCAAGAAAAGTAAAATAGCCTTAAAATACCCTTTCAAAATGTGATATTACTGTAAGCACAATTTATGTACTAATGCAATCTTTAGAAGCAAATAAGGTACAAAAGTGTCTTACCAATGTACTGCATCAATGACACTGCAATATTACGAATCATGGATTTGAGAATTCGTGACCACAACACAGGGAGTTTTTCTCTTGGACATCTCCAGGCAGGTGTCACTGACCCGTAGCGTTGAAGAGGAGGGCTGCCGACTGTCCCTGAATGACTCTGTGTCCTAGAAATGGCCAACGGTGTATCAGCGGTATGGCCCCCTACAGCGGTCGCACACAGCTCACGCTCAGAGGACAAACACCACCGGACGACAACAGCTTTTTGCTTTTCAACTAAGCAGGGAACATTGGCTTCTCCGCTGAAAACAGTATAATTACACTTGTGCTAACAGCTCTGTTGACAGTTCAAGCAGCAGGAATTATAACCATCCTGTATGTTCACTGTTATGTAGACTCAAGTAATATTCTAGAATTAAATGCCTGTTTTTTTTTTACTGAATGTTTTCTTTCAGTCATATTTCTAAATAGAGAAGTTCTCAAGAACATCATGCTGGCCAGCTTCCAATGATCTTAAAATATTCTTGGTGCAACAATGTGCTTGGCAGTTTGGATTACAGTGAGTGACATCTTGTTAAGTCCACTGAAAATAGCTATAGGCCACAGCAACTTTACACTGAAGGAATAGTCCGCCCAAAGTTTTGTCATTATTTGCATTACTGGTCCTCACTTATATGACTTCATCTCTTTCATGGAATGCAATAGGAGAAATCCTGAAGTTTGTACTGGATGCTGGTTTCACACTCTAATGGATACAGCATTTTATGTTTTGGTGACGAATTCACATGAGTTTGTACAAACACATTTGTATGTTTTCATACTATCTTCTTGTTTAGGAGTGGATATTCATTTTTAAGTTTTCACAACTCAAACCATCCAAATTTGCCAAAAATATGACAAAACTTAATAATATTGGTGTTTTCTAATTGAGATTGGGTTGTGTTTTACATGCAATTATAATAAATGGGGTCTGAAGTGTTCAAGCTGCAAAATGGACACAAATCACCATAATCCAAGTCTTCTGAAGCCATGAGAGAATTTTCTATGAGAAACAGGCTGAAATCGAAAGTGACAGTTCACCCAAAAATTATGTCATTAATTACTCACCCTCATGTCATTCCAAACCTGTAAAGCCTTTGTTCATCTTCAAAAAACAAATTAAGTTATTTTTGATGAAACATCCGAAAAGCTTTTTGACCCTGTATAGACAGCAACGGAACTGACACGTTCAAGGCCCAGAAAGGTAGTAAGGACATCATTAAAATAGTCCATATAACATCAGTGGTTCAACCGTAATGTTATGAAGCTATGTGAATACGTTATTTACTAACAATATTACCCAAAGCTTGAACTACTTTCATGACTTTCAACAGTTTTTGTTGTAAAATTGTATTGTTAAGCTAGTAAAATCAGGAAAGACATCCATACAGGTTTGGAAGTAAATGAGGGTGAATATATGACAGAACATTCATTTTCTCTGATATCAAAGATTTTTACATCAACCATTAATTCACTACACCACTTCCAACATACTTTTTTTTAAGGAAAATCCTGTTTCTTGCTGAAATAAGAATGCAACACCAGACTTTTCAAGGGTTTTCATTTTAAACCCTGCACACAAAGGCTGCATCTGGAGCTGTGTGCTGCTGTCAGCATCACTACAACCATCTGGAGCTCAAACCTACTTTATTTAAAACACATTCACACATAAACATGTGCAAGCTCACATGTAGGCTTTCTAGGTGCAGAGCTTCCCCAAAACAACAGCAATGCTAGAAAGCATTCCATATTAAAATACAACATCACCAAGAAAATCTATCACTGAGGGAGATCAAATAATGATAGAATTCATTTTGAGACACTATGGCGGCTTCTACATCACTCTGCTAAACTGTTTACAATGAGGCCTTTACACAGAAGTGTTTCAGGTCAGGAGAAATCTTAAGTGGCCCTTAGAGAGATTTTCTTGAGGGAGGACTAGTGTTGTGTTGACGCACAGGGATGTGCTTCCTCGCTCCCTCCCTCTCTCTCTCTCTCGCAAACACCCGTCAGTACATGACTCAGCATCATAAGACATTGCCGGGAGTTGCTGGGGTCCTTATGGGAGAGTCTTCTGTTTTTATGATGTGCTTACAACAGGTATCAACACTAACTCTCCTGCACTGCAGGATATAAAACTGCAGCAGTATGAAAGAGCTTTGTAACATGTCCTGTTATAGATATGCTAGAGTGTTCTTGAACACAAAGGTATCGTGAGAGTAGCATGAACAGATGCTACATAGATCTACAACTATCTGCTGCAGTCCATAATATCTTTTTTTTTTTTTTTTTAATAAATGATAATTTAATTCACCAAGGATGCATTAATCAAAAGAATTTTCTATTTATTGAAGGATCCAAAAAAAAAAATTCTTTACAGTTTCCACATTAAGCAGCACAACTGATTTCAACATTGATAATAATGAGAAATGTGGATCTGACGGATGAGGACTGGAGCAATGGCTGCGGGAAAGATTAAACTACATTAAAATCAGTTATTTGAAATTATAATAATATTTCACAATATTACCGTTTTTACTCTATCAAATAAACACAGCCTGGGTGAGCATAAGAGTCTTTTTTTCTAAAATATCTTATGAGCCAAGACTTTTTAGCTGTAGTTTATCTCGTATATTGCTTATATTATTCATATAATTAGTTTATTAGCTTGTACTGATGTGAACTTACTAGACCATACAGTCGAATTGTATTATTTATAATATTCCTGAACCAAATCTTCACCTTGATTGTAATTGTGTGGCCTGTAGATGTTCCACATTGATTTGGCATTTAAACTTAATATCAAGCCAGTTTTATATTCACTCAAATATTTTTAATATAATCATTTAATGCTAATTAATAATTTTTCCACAAACTGAGAAGCAGGGCTTATCTGAGATGTCAGTCAAGATTTAAATAAAGTTGCCAGCCCACTGATTGCTTACTTATCTATATAAATGCAAGTTTGCTCTTCTGAAGTCAGTATCTAGATTTGGACAAGAAAATATCTATTAGAAATATGCTTTCAAAGCATGCCATCAAAATCACATATTTCAATATTAGAAGAAGTGCTCCTATTACTTCCCTAACTGCAGTGAAAGCAGTTCTTATAGATGCATTCTTGGCTTTGGTGGCCATTCCTCGTCTTTTTACAATGAAAAATGTAAACAACATGTTCAGGTTCTACAGACCCAGAAGAGGTAAGCAGACATTCTGTCTCTCTTAATATACACAAACAAACACACTGCCAAACCTCGTCTGATCCAGTACTTTGTGATCTCTCTCATTTTCTCCTCCATCCCCCCAGGCCGCTATAACATAATACAGTGTACTGTACAGTAAGTAAAGTCTGTGCCCAGAGGAACCCTATGGCGATGCCATGCCATCTGCGGACCTGGCACCAGCTGCCTCTGCTGGCCAACCACCACGATAATTAACACAGAAACCACGCTCCGTCACATTTCTTGTACTCTTCACCTTGCATTCATACCTAATGCACACCAGAAAGTCTTCCAGAAGGAGAGATTTGGCAGATGAAAAGAGTGTCTTTGATGTTTCTTTCCTTTTTAAGCATTTGGCTCTTGGGACAGCGATAAGGATTATTCCTTGAGTTGATGGATGTAATGCAACCCCTATCTGGACTCTCCAGAGTCACCCAGGCAAAGAGAGAGAGGAATACAGAGAGAAAGTCTTGATTTCATTATAATACGCCCTCTTCTAATTGGACATCAGGGTTGAGAAGTTCATTGACTGTCGCTGTCTGTTGTAATGTGAGAACAAAAGGTCAGTGAGTGTTATAAAGACACGATTCACATGATTTCCCCAAGCCTTCTGGTGAAAAGAATACTCTAGCATTTTTATATATATATAGTAATAATAATAAAAAAAAATCAAGTACACCATTAAGTGCAACACTCACAAAATGTTGTTTGATTTAAAACAGCTTAAAACAATACAGTTTAGTTTAATACATATCTTTACAATAAATTAAGTCAAATAAATATTTTAAACATCCAACAAATGATATTCTCAGAAAAAAAACTAAACTTGATCATTAAACTGATCAAAAGTAACAGTAAAAATTAAAAAAAAAAAAAAAAGTTTTCAGCAAAAATCCTTAAAAAAAAGTTTCAGTTTCCACAAAAATATTAGGCAGCACAATTAATTTAACAACAATAATAAATAGCATATTAATGATTTCTGAAGGATCATGTGAAACTGAAGACTGGAGTAATGGCTGCTGAAAATTCAGCTTTGCCATCAATGGAATAAATTATATTTTATTATAAATAAATTATTGTATTAAAATAAAAGTTGTTTTAATATTTTAATTATAATTACATTTCAAAATCTTACCATTTTTACTGTATTTTTGTTCTCTGAACTTAAAAAAATACAAATAATTATGTTATGCAATTTCGCTTTTCAAGTAAATGTATCTTGTTTAAAGATGCTTATTTTTTATTTTTTTTTACTGCAAAACAATAAAAATACAGATTGAAATGAAAATTTGTCGAAACATGAGCTTAATAAAAGCACAACAGCTAGGTTTATGAGTAATAATAAAATAAAAGCTTATCCAAACAGCTTCATTCTGTTTGCATTAGCAATATTTCCCCTAAAATAAAACCTTAAAATTTCCAAAAATAAAAAAAATTTAATTTACACGCCGCAGTGACTTCACAAGCTCTCAGTTTCAGCGCTTATATCTGGCACTGCCTTAAACAAACGCTGGTTTGACAGAATGCAATATAAATCACAACACATTAAACAAATGCACACTCTTCCCACCATACACTACTGAAGAGCATGTTAGTCTAACGAATACTACTGTGGTGAGTAGATGATGTAAACTAATAGCTATACATGACACTCTATACATTATTTTTCATATTTTCTAGCTTCAGTGAGATTAAAAAGCAACCAACAGCTAGTCTAAGGTGTGTGCTGAAAAAGAGTTTCTCTTTATCTTGCGTAACTGCACTACCAAAAAAAGTTTCGACCAAATGTAGGCATAACCCACTTAGAAATGCCGTCCTGTCCTCCTGGGAATGCACGGCTTATGGTGTTATGAATAAGGATGGCAAATAAACCATTCATCTTCTTGCTGTTCAGACAGATTTAGGTAATTGTAATGTAAACAATACAAAAGCTAACAAAAGCCTATACTTTTTTACAAGCTAGCTCTCACATCTCTTTGCTCAGCCGTTTTGTGTTTTGATATCTTCCTCTTTCAGTTGAGCTTCAGATGTACCATATTGTAGGGTCTCTTGGTCCTGTCAAGACTGACTTATGACACTTTGCTGAGCTAAGACTCGGTGTGTCCGCTAGAGACGACTCAGCAGGCTTTGTAAAAGAGTGAACAGAAGTCTAACAGTTAAGAAGGCCTTTTAACTCACACACACACACACACACAATAGCATCATTTAGATTTGCAGATTACACAGTAGGCTCTTCTATTTGCTCTCTCCCTCCCCATCACCCCTTAGTACAATCGCTGAGGCCAGTGACAGCACACAAGTAATGGGCTGCTTGTCACGTGATTGTTGGAAACAGAACGCATTGTAGGCACAATACAGTAAGCAGTTTTTGCATTTAAAATCAGTTGTATTATGGATCAAGTACTGTGGCAATACATCACCAGATGAGAACCTGAGAATGAGTCTTTATGATGTCTAAAGTCATCTAAACCAGACGAAAAGAAAGTAGGCTACAGTGTTGACAAAACCCAGACGAAACACGAAACTCCATCTGCATCCTAGGTGCATCTCAACCCTCAGAGGCTCTAAACACTGTATGTAACTATAAAATGCATATTTATATAAGCATTTACATAAGTTCTATATATATTTCCAGCTCATGACATCATGACTGCAGGAGGACAAACAAAATGAAATGTAGCATTCTCTCTTTCACACCTTAATGCTTCCCCCAGAGGACCTGAAGTGTTTGCCACATTTGTGACATTCAAGCCTAACCTCAAATCGACCACCAGAGACATCAAGGGCCATGAAAACCAGGCATTACACCCATCCAGCTCAAGCAGATGTGCATGAGTATTAACCAATATTCTTCCAATGAGCAAACACAGTTGGCATCTGTGATCTGTTTTATGTTGATGTGATCCCTGTTTATCGACAACTAAACTAACAGAGCTTACATCGAATGGTATTTGGGAAACAATATGCATTGGTCTTTAATCACATAGGGTTTGTAATTTAAAGACTGTAGACACAATAAATGCTTGGGGAATGTATTGACTACACATAGCCAAAATGATACTCATTAGACTTTGATTTAATAGCCATATAACACCAGATAACACGTTTTTACATAAAGCCTACAAATACCACAATGATATGAGTTCATGTGCATGACGAATCTAACATTTGTTGTAGTCTTATATATATAAAACGCAACAGTTTCCTATCCACACAAACAAAAGCATGTTGATAGCCTACACTACAGTCTTTAGCTTTTATGTCAGAGGTATGACGTTCAGTAAATTATATTGTAGAACAAAGCGTTAAAGTCTTTTCGACTAGGCTAATGTTAACACGTTATTTTCACAACAACTGAAACCCGCTATTACAAAAACAAGCCAATCCGTATCGAACGCGCTTCTCCTCTTCCGGGTTTAAAAACAAAACTAGCTATATTGTTGCAACTGTTTTAAGTAGGCTAGTTATCTTTGTTGGTATTGATACTCCAAACTTTACCTCACATCACCTAGAACTTAAAAGACAAGAAAAAAAATGAAATAAAGTGATTAGCGCGCTTAGCCTACTAGTATTAAAATATAGTTCGCGTGTTACGTTTATTAACCTAATCTTCTCGCGCTCTCAAAAAACACAACGTGACATTAAATGAAATTGGTTTATTATGACACTGGCTGAATCCCACTGGCTCAGGAACAATGAAGGCCAAACTGGTCGTTAAGCACAAACAATGGCTTGATTGATTGTTTTCAGTGTTGTATTTATACAAACACAATCGTTTTCTTGCTGTGGAATAAGTATGTATTTATATTAAAGCTTTTTCTTAGGAACCTGGGCCTCTGTGTAGCCTCCAAGACCTTCACCCTCATCGGCAGCATCTCAGAATGGCTCGTTCAGAACAATGGCAGCGGCTGTCTCACCTGTCAGACTGTCGTAGCATTCGATCTCGGTGCTCTCCACCGCTCGCCGCTGCTCCTCCGTCAGCTTGGCCGCGGCTTGGTTCAGGAGGTTCACCTCGGATCCAGTGGTCCCGTCGACGACATGGATCCCTTTCAACTGCAGCAGCGCCCTGTGATACTTCCCAATAGCTTCCCGGAATTTCTTCTCCTTGTAGCATCGGTGACCCTCCAGCTTGAAGTCGATCGCTTTCTGTATTTTCGCTTCCATCTCCATCTCCGCGCCGCCGAGGCGATAACCTCCTCCGTCCCCACCCGCCGCCGCCGCCAGACTCCGGCCCCCAGCCTCCGGATAGCTTTTCAGGCTCTTGATCGAGTGCTGCTTCGCTTCCATCTCGTTCAGGAAGCCATGCTGTTCCGACACGGGTGCCTGTGTTCGCTTTAAGGGCTGGAGCAGCGTGCTCTGCATAAAGGATGCGAGCCAAACTGGAGCTGAACAACACACGCGCGACCGGATAGTATCTTCCAGTGGGGAGCTAAATACAACACTAAGGATTCCCGACTATTAAAACGCGTTAAAAGAGACAAGAACAGACTTAAATAGGTGATCGAGGCTGTCTCTCGTTGACCAGCGCGTAACGCCTTTGCGCGGAGGTGATGCTGGAGCAGGAGAACTCTTGCCGCCGGCGAGAGCAGCTTCAGCACCACAGACAGCGTCAGCGAGCACTAGCGCGAGGCATTATGGGAAGGAATTAATCGTGAGATGATGCTGCTACTGGTGGATCACGATTACATTAAAGAGCAGCGGTAAATCTCCAAACGTCTGAAGCCAAATATGAATAATATATGCAAAGGATGGTCATCTTTACGTCATCATTAAAAAGCACAGGCGAGGCAAGCAACACAATCCCTGTTGGGAAATCCATCTTATCTGGTAGATGTGTTTTGGAACATGGTGGCTGGTCTAAAATGATCATTATCTGGTTGATCAGCTACCATGTTAAAAAAAGATGTTATGACCAGCTGGTAGGTGGTTTGCTGCTGGTTTACAGTGGTCTGCTAGTTCACACCAGCTGAGACCAGGACAGGACAAAAAGACATGCATGAAGCATGTAAAATTTGTCCTTAAATTAGCTTCAAGATCAAAGTGGAAATAGTCTCCCTGGGAGCTTGAATGATTAATTTTTCTCGGAGCTAGAACTGAAAAAATGAATTTGCTGAAAATTGACTCCCTTAGGCCTTCCGAGATGTAGATGAGTTCCTCTTCATCAGAACAGACTTGGAAATTTTCACATTACATTACTTGCTGACCAATAGATCCACTGTAGTGAATGGGTGCTGTCAGAATGAGTGTCGAAACAGCTGATAAAAACATCACAAAAATCCACAATTAACCCACTCAACTCAAATTCGTCAAAATTTTGTAAAATTTTCTGCTAATTTTAATTTTTGGGGTGAAATACCCCCTTAAGTCTGCTGAAGCTGAAGAGATTATATACCAATTTGCATTACCTATTCTTCAAGAATCAATTCAATCCGATTCAAATCAATTCAAGAATTGGCTAAAACACATCTCTTCCATCTTTGACCCTCTAACTCTAGCACTCTCTATTCTAATTCTATTCTTAAACATGCCCCTTTTAGACTTGCACTCTTATTTACTAACAGCTTATTTACTTTATTTAAAAAAAATAAACCAACACTAGCTTCTCTAATCTTCTTGTGTTCTATCTATTTTTTATTATACAATTAACAAAAGCAAAAAAGGCCTCTAACACTAGCTTGCTCTATTTTTTTTGTTTGTTTGTTTGTTTTCTTTTTATTATATGATTTAAAAACCTTGCTACGTGTACTGCATTAAGCTTACTTAGACTTGTTATAGAACTTGCATATCATTGCTCTTTTGTTGATTTTGATTGCTTCCATTGTCCTCATTTGTAAGTGGCTTTGGATAAAAGTGTCTGCTAAATGACTAAATGTAAATGCATTAGGCTGACTAGGCAGGTTTGTTAAGATAAAGATCATTAATAAAATACAAGAGATAACATTATCCAGAAGTGTTTAAAAAGCTACTATTACTTTTCTTTCATGTATTAAGTTAATAAGAACATAAAAACACAAATAAATCTTTTCAGTGTAGTTATAAATTGTAATGCCGATACATACTGGATCTAGGCTAAATTAATAACACAGCCTTGAAAAAACAGTCAGCATGAAGAGGCAAATGTTGAACAGTGATGAACTGCTGAGATCCTCTTACAAATCGCTCAGTGTACTGCAACACTGGAGACATAAGGGCTTTTGCAGTCCTCACCATCTGTGTCCTTTACTAGAGCATGCATTAAACGCAGCTCAGTGCAACGTTTCTTTGCTAGCACATCAGTTTCGAATAAGAACTAAAAATCATATCATTATCTCTGTATAGTGACCTCCTTTATCAAACTAATTATGCAGTAAAAGTCTCAAATATGAGAATGCAGGATATTAATGCTGGTTCATACAAATGATTGCAGACCTTCATTCATCAACTTGCCTGTGCTACACAACCCTATAAATGGAAAAAGGGCCATCTCTTTCAGCCTAACCACTTTAAAGCTTATCTTGAGATTAAATCTAGATTAAAAACACACCTCTTTGGCCAAGCATTCAAATAATGCATCTCATAATTTTGGACTGCAGTTATATCTGATCAAATGTGCATTATTATTCTTTAACTTGGGTTAAACTAATTAATTTTACTTGGCTGGAACAGCAGCTACGCTAATTATGTCTCTATTTGTTTCTCTGCTTTGCCACGGGATTTACATCCCGTGGTAACTAGGATTTACACAAGCTCCAGTCTGGATCCAGAACACCTGAGAAGAGATGATGCCAACCCCTCAGAGGACCTCAGATGATGCTAACCCAGAGACAACATACAGAACTACCACATTTTTGCTATAAGTTTGATTGCATAATTGCTGTTAATAGTGTTAATCGTCTGTTTGTTTACGTCTTTTATTGATTTTTCTGAACATTTCTGCCATATGCACATGAACTGACAGTCACCACTGATAAGCTACTACTAAATATTGTAGAAGCTTAATTTTCTGTAAAGTTGCTTTGCAATGATTTGTATCGTAAAAAGCGCTATACAAATAAACTTGAATTGAATTGAATTGAATGTAGAGAGAGGAGTGCAGATTAATTTGCATTTTTCAATGCAAAATTCATAGGGATGTAATTATACCTAAAAACGTGATAAAACAATTAGGAAATGCTCCAAAACCCAGTTGTTTTACATTAACAACAATGCACTTCATATAAAATTGTATAAAGTTAATAAAAACAATTCAAGATTTTTCTGTTTTATCTTTTTATACTCAATCCATTCCCAAGACAAATATTCTTCATCAATATTTTATGAACTTACCCAGTTAAAATGTTTTATTTCTCTTAATATTCCTTAAACATAACAATATAACGGAATTATGCATTTGAGATGCTTAAAATTATAATATTGATAAAAAAAAAAAACAGAGGAAACATGACAAAAAGAGTAGGTGAATTCCTATCACAACGGCATGATTAGTGGTTACTGTAGTGAACAGTACAAAGGGGTGAAAACTTATACAATACACAAGGGTCCACCTCCACGTGTGTTGCTTGGCAATGCTATATTTGCTCTGCTTGTCCAAGTAACACTTAACAACGCAAATTTCCATTGGATGGCATTTTAAATGCGGAAATTTGAGACTCTTTAACACTGATCGAGCAAGGTTACAGCTGTGGTTACAAAGGGGCGGTCACACAACATTTTTCAGTTTCATTTGTATGTATGTGAGCACGGGAGACCGGAAACCCAAGCTCCCACGAAACATATTTGCATTTCTGGGCATTTCAAAGTCAAATTTTTTGAAGAACTGCGAATTCCTATTGTCACCAATAAAAAAAGACATTATGGAGACATTATGGTGTAACCTGTTAGCTGAATAAAAAGAACACAAACTTTGAAGCTGCAGGTTTGCAGAGTTGCAGGTTAAGGCGCATTAATGGAAATGCTCATGTGTGCAGTTTTAAGCCAACATAAGGCTTTTTCTTTATTATAAAAATCCCGTGAAGGGAAAGGAATAGTTCAAGCAAAAAATGAAGAGAGTCACCATTTACTCCTCCTCTTGTCCAAAACTGTATGATTATTTTCTTCTGCAGAACACAAATTATATTTTGAAGAATTTTGATAAACCATTTTGGTGCCCACTGACATCCATTTATCAAAAAACAATTCCACGGAAGAAAGAAAATCATACATTTTCAGAATGACATGAAAGGGAGTATATGATGACAATTTCATTTTTTTTGTGAACTATCCCTTTAAAAACTAGGAGGTAAGAACATGAGCTTACTTGATGGAGGAATCGGTAAGCTGAGGTGTTTGTGGTAAACATAGCACATGCTTTTCCTAAGTCTCTTGGCTACCGTAGTGAAAAAAAAAACATTGACATTTCGAGCATTTGATGCTGGGCGCCATGCATTATAAAATCTTTATTACAAACCCCCCTTTAATCTGGAAAAAATGTTTCACTCGCAGGGGCACAGGAGAGCAGCTATAAAAGTAGGATGGGGGATAGAGCATGATTCCTATAACCAAACATAAGGACAACAGGTATGTCCACACTGACATTTAACAGATATTGCAGCTGTCCCTTTTCCCCCCTAGTATCATAAATTCATAACACTCCATGAGGTACAGCATATCGACTCCCCAATCCATCAAGTGTGGTCCTAGAGTTTCTTCACTCACTCAAAAGGAAATTCAGGTGGGTTTTAAGTTATAAAAGGGGCAAACTGGAGGGGCTAAAAAGGGTTGGCTTTTAGTTTTTTGGGTATTAGGTTTTCCGGGCGCCCAGTCTCTTGAATACACTGACTGCCCCAGCGTCCATCTGAGCCCCGTGAGTGTCGCCTGTGCTACTACTGACCTTAGGGCTGGCCAGAGCAAAGCTGCCCTGGGCTTTGCTTCTGCTACTCGTAACATGACTGTCCTGGGTGTCTGCAGGCTGACTGACTAGAGGGGTCGAAGAGGTAGGGTTGACTGACGGGGCCTTGCCCAGTCTCTGCAGTACACCCAGTTTGGGTGTCCCCTCCTGGCTGGAGGAGGAGGTAGAGGAGGAGATTGGTGGTGTGCCTTCAGATAAGGGGAGTTTGTACTTTGCACCTAGTCTACGCAGAGTGAGGGGTTTAGATTTGGTGGTAACAGTCTCTTTTTTAGAAGTGGGTGGGGGTCGTTTGAGGACGCCGGCATATTGCAGCACTGACCCCTCACCGTCGCTGTCATTGTCCTCGAAAGCCTCTGCAACACCATCTGTCTTTCCTCCACCCTCTTCATCACCCTCTGCTTTACCCAGTCGGCTAAACACACCTGTTGGCTGCTGCATGAAAAAAAAGTGTCAAAAAGACAGTGATGTGAAAAATATAAACACTTTACAATAAATGAACACCAGTTAATGCATTAGGATTATTTTTGGTTGTATGTTAATTTCTACATACAAAAATACATTTATAACATTTTAAGTTAAATCAACATTAGTTAATGCATTATTAGTAAACAAGAATTAAAGGGATAGTTCACCCAAAAATGAAAATTACCCCATGATTTACTCACCCTCAAGCCATTCTAGGTGTATATGACTTTATTATTTCAGACGAATACAATCAGTTATATTTAAAAACGTCCTGGCTCTTCCGAGCTTTATAATGCCGTTCCAGCATAGGACGTCGGCGTCGTGAGAATATGCTAGTCTCGTGAGAACCAACGTTTGTTTACAGGAGCAAAGGAAGCTTTCTCCTCTGTGCTTCCGCATTTGTCATTTCTCACTTAAGCTTAGTCCTACGTCACCTGCCCAGAATGGCTTGTGTATATGACAGTTAGCACAAGCTAGAGATTACCATTTATAACATTTTAAATATGGATATTTTTCGTAAAAAAAAAAAAAAAAAAAAAAAAAAAAAAAAAACGCATCAATTAAAGCATCAATCAATACAGGAGTCCTTTATTCACCCCCCCGGAGCTGTGTGAGGCACTTTTTTATTATGGATGGATGACCTTTATTTGACTTCTTTTGGACTATTGAAAAATAATATCCAAGTTTGGAAGAGCCAAGACGTTTTTAAATATAACTCCAATTGCATTCGTCTGAAAGAAGAAAGTCATTTACACCTAGGATGGCTTGAGGGTGAGTAAATCATTAGGTTATTTTCATTTTTGGGTGAACTATCCCTTTAACTATGAACTATAGCATATTTTGGATTTAACATTAACCTAGATTAATCAATGACCTAAAAATGGTTCATTGCTGGTTTATGATGCTCAGTGCATGAATTTGAATGTTACTGTAGTGTTAGAGTCACTAAATGATAATCTGTGTAATAAAGAAAAAACAGTTCTTAGTGTCTGAGTTTTTGCGGTCTTGTTTATCTGATGGACAAAATCAATACAGTACAATTTCTCACCTTATTGGCTGAGGTGGTGTCTGCCTTAGACTCTGCCCCAAGTCTATCAAACACTGAAGTACGCTTTAAAACCTTAGCTGTGGCAAAGTACGAAAGATTATAAGATCAATCTTATCTCTATCAATTTCAAATTATTAGTAAGGCAGTTCTAATTCAACAATTCAAATTACTGCAATATCATATTAGATTAAAGACTCAACAAAATATAGTATTTCAGGGCACCTTTCTTTGCCTGCTTTGCCAGGAGGCGCCGAGTGCGAGCTGTTGTGCCTTTTGGCATGTTTATGATGTATTTCCCCTCCATTTCTCTTGTGACTCGCCGGCGCTTCACTTGCAACCCATTTTCTTCTGCTGGCTTGCTGGGCACTGTGAGAGGAGGAAAAAGAGTTTTAAATCATCCTGTTCCATTTAAAGAAATAGTTAATCCAAACATGTATTCTACTTTTCAAACGTTCAGGGTCAGTAAGATTTTTTTTATTTTTAGAAATTAATACTTTCATTTAGCAAGGATGCAGAAAATGTATAAAAAATGTTCTATGTAGATTTTTTTTTACATTTCAAATAAATACTTTTAGATTCCTTTCTATCGACCCTGAAAAACATCAGTTTCAGTTTTTATAAAAATATTAAGCGCATAACTGTTTTCAGCATTGATAATAATAGGAAATGTTTCTTGAGCAGCAGATTAGCATATTAGAATGATCTCTGAAGGATCTTTTGACACTGAAGACTGGAGTAATGACATCACAGGAATGAAATACATTTTACAAAATATTAGAATAGAAAACTGTTATTTTAAATGGTACTAATACTTCAATATTACAGTCTTTACTGTACTTTATTTAAAAAAATCTTGCCAACATCAAACTTTTAAACAATAGTTTATATATACTACATGTATGCATTTTATATGCAATAAGAGCCCTGGGCAATCAATGACTTAACATCACTGCTTGTTAACCTAATCAGATGTACCTGTTTTGGCACTGGCATTGGAGACTGTTACTGAAATTCGGTTGTCAGGGCGCCGAGCAGGCGTGCTTGGTGGGGAGTCCCGGCTCAGAGCATTGGCGATCATGCGTGTGGCAGCTGTCAGAAGAACATGAACATTACCAGAGCTACAGCTTCAGCCCACTCAAACAAAGATAAATCCCTCCCTATATGAGCAACCAGTAGAAGAACTGCATATTAATACTTAAGATACTTACGAGTGTTAGCAGTACGTCTCAGTTCAGCCTGTACACTAGTCTGTCCAGACGAAATGGCCTCGGTTGTCGTTTTACACAAATCCTGCATTAAGAAGATAAAAGATCATAATTTTACGTTTAGAATAACGAAGCATGTCAATGCAAGGGTATACATGAAAGGCAAGAAAACCTTTAGTGATCAACAAATGTTGAACTTACTAAACGCAAGACAGTGGGGATGTAAGACAATTTTTGGATAAAATTCCAACAATAAAATGGTTCAATAATCAACAGTTGAAAGTTAGTTCACCCAAAAATGAAAACTGTCATTCATTACTCACCCTCATGTCGTTCCAAACCCGTAAGATCTCCGTTCATCGTCGGAACTCAAATTAAGATATTTTTGATGAAATCCGAGAGCTTTCTGGCCCTCCATAGACTGCAATGCACATGAAATGTTCCCAGAGCCAGAAAGGTAGTAAGGATATCTTTAAAATAGTCCAAGTGGCATCAGTGGTTCAACCGCAATTTTACAAAGCTATGAGAATACTTTTTGTGCACAAAGAAAACAAAAATAACGACTTTATTAAATAATTCTTCTCCTCAAAACCACATATTTCGCCATTATCGCTTTCCTGTGCGTAAACAAGGCACAGCACATTGTTTACGTGCAGAGGTACTTTCGTCAATGGCGCAAGACATGATTTGGAGGAGAAGAATTGTTGAATAAAGTTGTTACCTTTGTACACAAAAAGTATTCACATAGCTTGGTAAAATTAAGGTTCAACCACTGATGTCACATTGACTATTTTACTAATGTCCTTACTACATTTCTGGGCCTTGTAACATTTCAGTTGCATTGCTGTCTATGCAGGTTCAGAGTGCTCTCGGATTTCATTTCATCAAAAATATCATAATTTGTGTTCAGAAGATGAATGAAGGTCTTACAGGTTTGGATCAACATGAGGGTGATCAACTGATGACTCATTGATGATTTGATGATGATTCATTTTTGGGTAAACCATCCATTTAAAACATAAACATCACCTGTCTATACACATGCTTTGCATGTTTGAGAATGGCTATGATGTCCCCGATGACTGTAATTCCCAAGTCCATCATTATTTCCTTACTGAGGTCCATAAGCATGCTTTTCTGAATCCTGAAAACAGAATAGTAGTTGAGGCTTTTACAGCATCCAGTCTTGTAAAACATGACATTCTGTTCACATTTCAGAGAAGGCTAGATTTTGACTGTTTAAAATGGTCAGAAGACATCCAGCAAGTAAAGCACACATAAGCACTACAGTGGCTACCTTTACAAGGACACCTTTCGCTTCAGTCAGAATATTTAGACATGCTTACTACAGTGGCTACCTTTACAAGGACACCTTTCGCTTCAGTCAGAATGAAAATATTCTGATTGATGAATCTGAATGCAGCGACTAAAATAAACTGACTTGATGTGCAGGTTCATATAGTATAAGCTTCATATCAGATTTGATCTTTTGACACGCACACACACTGCACATATTTACAGAGATTCCTGCTGTTTGCAGTGTTCTACTACCATTGCTTCTTTACTCTGATTTAAAGAGCAGACTTCATATTCATCTCGGGTCCTAATTAGGAGACGACAAGCAAATGTCGCTTTGTGCTGTGCTGTTTATATTTATCAAGCCATAAAAATGCCCATTCCTGTGGCCATAACAAGCCGTCTGTGAAAGGACTGATGAGATGTTGTTCTGCTCCACTTCACAGACAATGAATGGAAGGAGAATTTTAGAATAAGATGACAATCATTCATGACACTTCATTCTGCAAAAACAACAGATTGTTCCACCTGTCATACATCATTACGACAATTCTACATCATTACGCATGCACAGTACGTTATAGTTCCAGTTTTCAATGCGATTAAGTGTTCACATGTCCTCTAGATCAGGTTTAGAAAAAGGCTACACAACTCATTTCCAATCCTATCAAAACAACCATAATAACAAAACCAATAATGGGTGTGTTTCCCAAAAGCAACTATGGTCGCAAGTTCCGTCCTTACTAATAAATTTCAGTGGAACTAACTACCATAGTTAGCTAACGATGCTTTTGGAAAATGCACCCCAGATCGATTAATGTGTTCACATGAAGGATTTTTAGTTCAACTGAGCCCTTTAAACTGATTACTAACGGATTACTTGGTTCATGTAAACATAGCTAGTGAAAGCCAATGATTTGGTTTTACCTGTTATCAACAAACGACACTGCGTAGTTGACAGCCAGTCCAGGAGGGATCCCAGCATCTTTGAAGAACTGGATCCATTCTGAGGTGGCTAAAAAATGAAAAATTCGTTATATGCATTCTGAAGAATAACATACATTTTAAAACAAAGAGAAACATACACGATTTGGTCACAAAGTGACTGTAAAATTAAAACTGTCAACAATGTTACACATATTATGGTCAAGACCACCATTTTATCCATTGATTTAGAAACAATATTCTATCTTGTATCTTATTTGTTTAGCAGCCGCAGACAAAGTTGTGAACTATTGGGAGCTTTCAGACGTCTGGGTTCACTGTCTCAGAGGAAAGTGCAGATAAAATTAAGTAGCTTTGATTTAAAGTATATATATATATATATATATATATATATATATATATATATATATATATATATATGTGTGTGTTTTATATATATATATATTTTATATATATACACACACGTGAATGTTTTGAATGAGAATGAATGTGAAAAAAAAAAACTTAAAATCTGTAAGTCCATAGATCAAGAATTTATTTTAATGTTTACGTATTTGGCATTAATTGGATGACAGAGTGTGTTTTCATATGATAAGGGAAAAGCAACCACATAAAGGTTAAATCAGACACAAACGATCAATTCTAAGAGACAAAAAAGTGTTGCAGACCCAGCATGGAAAGGAGGTCAGCAGTATATGGGAAATGCATGACAGAGAGACAACACATGGTCAGTCAGAGCAGCTGCTGAGTGTTATTTTTAAAGCCATGAGTCTTGTGTCAGTAACTGAATTCTCCTGCTCAAGGCTGTTCACATGATGAGCAAACCTATCTGAACGGATACAGTCATAATGAATTCACACACACAAAAATAACGTTAAGATTTCTACATGCATATTTCCATTTAATATTCTCCACAATATTCAGTCAAAATATTCTGAGGTTTATTACAGCACCTTTCTAAAGGGGAAAAAACAGTCTAAAATGGTTTGCTGATCTAAGATGATTTTAAACGCTGGTCAGGTTCATGTGGTTTAGCAAACTGGCCTCAGTGGAAAAGTTGCAAAAATAATTCTTAAATCAGCCAACAGACCAACCTGACCAATACAGGGAGACTAGTTTCAGCAAACCAGTTTTGGTATTTTACAAAAGGAATTTTTTTTTGTTTGTTTGTTTGTTTTTAATTTAGGCACGCCTGCGTGATACAAACAGCATATAAATAACAATGTTGTGTAATGCAGAGCGTGGCCTGTTTTCATTGAACCAAGCCGCGGTCCTGCGCTTTAGCTCTTCGTCAAGACCAAACCTAAACCTCCACAAGACATTCTCCTCTGAATTTCCCACCACAGGTAGTTAAATGTTGATTTAGGCGTCTTTGCGGACCTGTAACGTGACCATATTCCATTGATTAGGGTCATTTCTTTCTCTTACCTGTTGTGACCGTCGCCATCTTCCCAGGGAAAAACCGACGCGTTGCGGAAATCTTGTGACGTAACATCCTCTCCGTCTTCGGAACAACTCGACTGACCCGAATGTTCCGAATGACCCGAGCGATCTCCGGCTCCAAAACTTGTCTTATTCAACGTTCTGTTGCTCCAGTGGGTCATCTTGTGTGTAATTTCCAGCACCATAACAACTGAAAGTTTGTTATTAAACGGAATTTTCCATGACAGCCTCAGTCACCTTTTATAATATGGAAAACAGATGCAATACAAGTGAATGATGACATTCTGCCTTTTCTATTTCACCCGTGAAAAAGGCCACAACATCAGGGTAAACAAATTATGACAGTATAGTCATTTTTGAGTGAGAATACCTTTTAAATTAAGATCTAATTGTACAGTGCTACATGCTATTTCTATTTTATCCACTAGAGGTCAGTAACATCTAATTAATATCGTTATCCCTTAAGTTTACAGGCAATTCCTTCAACCCTAAAACACAATGCAATGCAATGCATAAATCAAAATACAAGCAGGCTAAAACACCTCTGAATAATGAATGCAGAAAATTCACACAGTACACTGGGTCAAATTTTTACAGACTTAAGCATGTTTGGAAAAAGAACAGCTAGAAAGTCTTTGTGAATATATTTATTTTGTAGACATTTCCTTTACAAGAAAAATTGGACGTCATACAAAGATATTAAGATAGGACAGTACACCAAGATTTCACAGTCTATGCAACAATATGAAAAGTCCTTCTCCATTCATTAAAGGGCTAGAAATATAGCATAAAGTTAAAATGAAATGGAGAACGGGTGAAAAGAGAAAGAATGTAGAACGGCGGATTATATAATTCACAAGGGCTGTTCAGTATGTATTAAATATGCTGTTCAGTATGAGAACTTGAAGCAGTCATGGCGAGGAAAGCACTCTTAAATCACGAGTGTCCTAAACCCATAACCTCAAATCTCCCAGACACCTCTATCATTGGCACTCTTAATCAAGAATATACAAAGACGAACAGTATTGAAAAAGCACCATATCATTTCTGAAATGTTATGTGATGATTCTTATTACACCTAACTTTCATTTCCCTTCAAAAAAGTGGTTGTAATATGAGACTAATATTTCACTCATTTTATACTGAAGGCAATCTTCAAATGTGCATTAGAAAGTGAAACAGTTCACCTGTCAAATGACACTCACAAAACCCGAGATTGACATTTTACATCCTCATAATGCATAACCATCCCGTCATTGAGGTCTGAGCAGAGTAAATCTTACGCAAGGTAAACTGGGAAAGACAAAACAAATCGTCTCAATTCTTCACTGTGACACTGTAGCATAACGAATGACTGTCATCATACAATTCAGTTGATTTGCTACATGGTACTCCTAGAGTATCTGAAATATTGCATTCCACTGTGTCAATTCAAAGCACGGTGAATTTGAAAATACCTAGGACGATCATAGCTAGAACATGACTGTGCAGTTCAAACTATACAAGGAGTTTTTTGTAAAGTGGAAGACCAGTGGAGTCACTGATACTGTATCATTTAACCAACATCTCCTCATGCTTTCATATCAGAGTCGGATACAGTAACAAAATGTTTTGGCGTAGGAGTAACAAAAGCACCAACAGCTGAAAAATCAAAACAACATAAAACTGTTGTGACTCACAATAACATCTTTTGAAGAAAAGCTGAATTGATATCAATGTAATGGAGCGTGGAGCTGTTTGACAATGTGCTTTCTAATAGCAGATAACGTCCCACTTTGTGAAATCACAGCTCTGGCTTCATTACGTCACTGTTCGAGATGCCTTAATTCAGTTTTCATTGCCAAATGAGAACGTAATTTCATCAAATGGCTCTGTTGGAAAGAGCTCACGCAGTTGTCTCCATTTCAGCTTAAATTTGAAGCTCTGGGTCTAAATTCAACCCGCAAAGACAATGGTGCACCTGTGTATATAAATGTAGCATGAAAAGGCATTTCGATTTAAACAACTGTACAAATATTTTCATTTCCGCCCCATAAAATACTCCACACGATGAAGCCCAAGTCAATAGGAACAATGGACCTCATCTGATTGTAAAATACTTCCCATCTGTGTATGACGTAGACATGCATAATGTTCTGATCATGTCCGTAAAGTGAATTAATAAGGGCTGGTTGAAAGTTGTCCATCAAGCCCTGAATATCACACGCACACAGAAGCCAAAAGGCAGACAGCACACACTGGACATGATAAATCAATGCAACACCACTGCTTGAGAAACATTAGATGCTCATCTAGAATACATTGAGACACTCAATTCATATCTTCTTTTTGACTGATTTATTTATGCATTTATAGATATTTTGCGTCCAGTGTGTTTTGTCCACAAGGGTTGATGAACAAGGGCTGTGGAACCAACCTCATTGACAAATCAAGCATAGCACATATCTGTGATACATATATAACACTATATGCACCACAGTTTCAATACAGTCATCATACATATTACACATTTCGGATGAAAGGCAGTGACAATGCTTTTCATATTAAGGGAAATGCGGGTTGTTATAGTTTATTATAATATACTTTTTGTTCTTTTAGAAAAATATCTATGTTTAAACCAAAACCAAGTGCATCAAGCTCTCCCTTCTGTCTTCATTGACGAAAAAATAACAATTTCTGAACATTCATACATTACATTACAATCATTGTATATATATATACACACTGAATATGTATATATATGCATACATATTTTTATATATTTTATATATATAGTTTTAGACATAAAAAAGGTTCATAGTGCACAACATGCCTTTTTAGTTGCCAACATGAGATAACTATGAAATAATAATAATAATAATAATAATATTAATAACCATAATAACAATATTTGTGATAACTGCAGTAAGACAACAGTAACAGATAGAAGGAGCAGCTAACAGCCCCACAAAATTCGTCCAGTTGGCAGCAACGGCACAATCAAGAGCAAAAGAAGAAAAAGCATCAAGAAAAATCAGTAACTCAAAACATCAAAAACATTCACAGGAAAGTAAACGGTTCATATTCAAAAGCACATGCCGTCCTTTAGGTTGGCCACCGCTTTGTGTTCTTTCCGTCCGCAGCCGGCATTTGTGCTTTTTTCCATTTTAACAGCAACAACCCCCTTAAAGAAAGAAATCAACTGGAGATGTAGTACTCTGTGGCTTCCATTCACAATCAAAGCCTAGAGCTGTGCTAAACCACATCCACAGCTCAAAGACTATGTCAAGGACTTTAAGAAGCACAGAGGCCACTCTTCCAAAACCAAGAGGTTGTCCTTTTTTTTCTTTTTCTTTTTTGGTTGCTCGTTTATAATGCTCTTCAAACACAGAGTGTCGAGCCACTCTTGTATGTTATCATCAGGTAAGCCACTTTTGAGATCAGAGTTAACACTATCATTGAAACACAGAATGAAACAAACAAACAAACAAACTCCTCTAACTTGCTCAAGAAAGGGGAAAGGGCGAACACGGTGCGAAAGCTCTCAGAGCACCAGCGGGAGATGACAGGTAGAGCATGGTCATACGAATACTCTCACCATCTCATACCTCCACATTCCTCTCTCTCCAAAACTTCTCCGCTGGCCTCGCTATAGTCTAGCCAGTGTGTCTCCGCTCATCCGAAATGAAATCCTCAGTGCTGAGGAGAAATAAAGAGTCCCGTTCCTTTAGCCAGTGTGGTGGCATCCGAGAGGGCTGGTGCGTTTAGATTTTTTGAAATGTCTGAGGTTCCACTGTGGGCCGGTCCATGCGAAGGGAATTTGTGGTGTTGGGGTGTGGGCTGGCACTCACTCAAGGTTCCATGGGCTTTCAGGGTCCAACGGGCTCTCAGGGACCGAAGACTTCAGAGAGAACCAGAGGTACATAGAGACAGGAGAGAGGAGAAACAGATGTGGAGATGGACAACGGAGGGAGAGAAAAAAGAGAGAGATAGGTACTGTAGCTAGAGAGTGCGTGGTCATGTCCTTTTGTCACAGGAAGAGGTGTGGATGAACTGGATGGAGAAAGAAAGCATGTAGCAAGGTAGCCCGAAACGCTAAACAAAACCAAACAAAACCCACAAAAAAGCAGTTCTGTGCCTCCTTTTCTTTTTGCTTAGACAAATACACAGCAGGCACCTGGCGTGGATAGAGAGAGAAGGAGGGGATGGTACACCAATGTAAGCCAGAGCGAGAAAAGACAAAAGCAAGGGGGAGTGCGCTGATGTGCTTTCATTGTTATGTCAAACGGATTTGAATGTCTATGACAATTTAAGTGTGTGTGATTGTGTGTGCATTGGCTACTGACTCATCTTGATATTAAGCCTGAATTCATTGTGAATTAATATACACTTACATCATTTGATGAAGTCACTCAGACGCTAACGCATCTGGGCCTCGAAAGGTTTCGAATCGAAAGGCTTTAATGTAAAAGATCAGTACAACGTCTGTGAGGTGTCTGCATTTGTGCGTGTGCGTGTGCTGCTGTCGACAGGCAAGCAGAGGCAGAGAGACGCAGAGCTCTCAAAGTGCAAGAAGCGAGGGTGAGTTCAGGGAATCAGAGGACTGATCGCTGCTGCTGGTTCGCTGGTTAGCGCTGGCCCCGCAGGCTCCCTCTGGGTAGGTGAACACAAATGAAGATGTGTATGAGGGGATGTAGCTGCTGGCGTCAGGGTTACTGCCACCGTCGGCAACAAGGCACGGGCCGTCCGGCGCCGGCTGGCCCTGCCCATAGAAAGAACTAGAAAAGGCTACCTCCTGCATCATCCCTTGCTGCTGTTGTGCTGGGGCCGGCTGTGTCTGCGTGGGCTGTGAAACCGGGACATGGTGGTGGTGGTGGTGGGATGAGTAGGCGGGCGGCAGGTAGAAAGTGTCCTCCTTCACAGTCAAACCCACCACGGAGACAGAAGGCGTCTGCGGGGACGTCTGTGGCAGCGGCAGCGTCAGTGGAGCGGGAGGCTGGTCTTGATAGGGAATTTTGCAGCCCGGTTGGTGGGCGACCAGGACGAACTCCAGGCGCTCCTTCTCCTTTTGCAGCTCGGATATTTCGGCCTCTAGCTCGGCCTTCTCCTCCTCCAATATGTCTGTCTCTTGGGTTGGAGAGACAAGAGGAGGACACAAGGGGACAGAGATTATATGATCACATGAAATTTTATCATAGTAGTTCAGACACAGAGCTACTTCAGAAATACACGTTGCTATCGTTTCAGAGAGCGACAACAAAATGCTGTTTTCTTAATTGCCAACTCTGTTCCCACCATATAATTACGGTGGGTTTATGCATTCTTTGTTCTAATTACAATGCAGCATAATGCATATGTGTGTGTTGGATTCATTTACAAACTATCATTGTAAAAATGATTGTTATGTTATGAATCTGGTAATTATGCTGCCTTTGCATTCATCTGTTATTATGAATGAAATATTGTAATGTAACAAGTGTGATTATATGTGAGTTACAGCATTGCTCACCGACTGTAACCTGTCTGTGAGCTCACGCCGTCTGTGCCTACACTTAGCGGCAGCCATTTTATTTCTCTCTCTTCTAACACGTCTTTTCTCCTCCTCCTCCGGGGTCAGCTGGGAACAGAACAAATTTTATTTTTAATTTCTTTTTTAATCAAAATGTCAAATGACTAACCATGCCGTCATGGTTCTCACTCACCGTTTCATCTCGTGCACGGCGACGGCTCCGAGACTGTCTCACTGGGCCAGGAGTGTCAGAGCTTGGTGGGGTGAAGCCTCCACCAGCTGAAAAGCTTGGGCCTGGCAGGTCATAAGGATCCAAAGCAACAGGCTGCATCATGGTGCTGGAGCCCATGCCGCTTTGTCCTGGTGCAACGGAGGAGATGAGAGTGGGCTGCACCATCCACTGCAGATCCTGGCTGGTGGTGATGGCTGTCACTGTGGGTACAAATGAGCTGGGCATCTCCACCCCTGCCCCGGTGCCAGTTGACCCTCCACCCACCCCTACCCCGCCAGTGGCTGATACACACTCCTGGAAACCAAAAACAGAAACAGTATGTAACTATGGACCCCACCAGCTTGCTGTAAACAAAAAAAAACATTTTAGTTACTTGTAGCAAAATTAATGTTGAGTGCAATAAAGTCAAGGGAGCATTTCTCATTTTCATTTAGTCTAAAGGGTAGTTGGCCAAAAATGATAAATCTGTCATCATTTTCTCAACCTATAAGGTTGTTCCAAAAATGTATGAGTTTCTTTTTTTTCTGATGAACATGACAGAAGATATTTTGAAGAATGTGGGCAATCAAACAGTTGACTTCCACAGTATTTTGGAAGTCAGTGGGGACCAGAAACTGTTTGGTTACACATTCTTCAAAATGTCTTCTTTTATATTCAACAGAAGAAAGAAACTCATACAGGATTGGAACAGCATGAGGGAGAGTAAATGATGACAGAGAGAATTTTCACTTTTTTAGGTGAACTATCCCTTTAACTTGAAGTACTGAAAAAACTAAAATGAAATAAAATAGAAAACAAATTTACTATATATCAATGATATTAAAATACCACTTGATGTAAAGCTGTATTTTCCTACATGCAAAGATAACAGACTAAAGATCGTGAAAACAGAAAAAAAGAGTAAGGATAATGAAAAGCAACAAAAATATGAAACAGACATGGATCCTTATAAGAGTTTTTTGTTTTAAAGCTGCTTTAAAATTCCAACAAATTACAAATGAGTGCCCAAATACAAGTAGCCTACATAAACGTCGTGGATATTTTAAGTTTAACCAATACATCTGTGAACAGCTATTAAAACATATTTAGGAGAAAAATGTAAATCGCAAGGTTTTTTCCCCCCACTTTTTTTTAGAAAAAGAAAGCGCAGTGATGCCAGTGTGAGTTCCATGTTTCATTAATATTCATATAAAAGCGCGTTAGGCAAAGGCGCACGCAGCACTCCGTAGCCAATAAGCGGCCTCTAATAGCCCCTTCCGTCCCTGATCCTCCGCCCCCGTCACACCCCCGGTGTTCCCCTTAGCAACACAACGTAACACTCCAAAATAGAACGCATTGACGTCACGCCGAAGTCTGAGAAGCGAGAGCGGCAGCGCTGAGCGCAGGGCGGAGCTTCGTGTGCAAACGTCGGAGAGTTCCACAGCTTTGTCATCTGTTTCGTGGCGTGCTGTAAACCCACCAAGTTGCTACCGGCCTGATTCCACGCGCATGCTGACTTTTCAGTATTCTATTGAATTCTATTCCGTCTTAACACACTCGAGCGGATTCAAATGCATTCCCTTTGCAACGTCGCCGCGCTTCCCTAACAGAAACAAGCAAATCTCGCAGCTGCTGTGCTGCTTAGCAAAACAGTTTGTAAGGACAAACACGATGTTTAAATGCGAATAAATACTGTGACTTACTTGCGGTGCGCTGGTGGTGGGCGGACTCCCGAAGGATTCCACGGACGACAGGTACTGAGATTCAAGAGAAGGAGATGAGCTTCCACGGGAGTCGGGGTCTCCGGGGAACCCCTGAAACATCTCCCCGGTGGAGCCGAAAGAAGCCGAAACACCTACTGTGCCCGGCGAGAACGGGATGTCACCTGTCACCCAACAGAAGTCACATTGAAGCGCATTTTCGCCAGGACATCAACTATTCGCTTGCGTTTAATGCACCATAAAAATAGAAAAGTGGATGCATTACATCTAAATATTTGTATTATATTAAAGTCACCTACCGTAACAAGTTTTACTTGGAGTCTTCGTCAAGATGCCCTTAGTCTCTTTCCAAAACAGTTGCATTAAGACATCAATCCAGTTCCCTGCTGGAGGAAACTTCTAAAATCCAATTTCTCCTTGAATAACACTTCCCAGGCCGTAGTGCAATCCGTGAAATGCGTGAAATGTGCATTTATAAATCCATCAAATAATCCGGAATGTGTTTATTACAAACGGGAGTAGAAGGTGTTCGGTGTCTCGGCAGCAGCGCTTCGTCTTGTGAATGAAGCCTGAGAACGCATTGTAAAGTAGGGAGTCCTGGCTCCTCCTTTTACCGGTGTTCCGCTGACGTAGGTGCCCATATATGGTCCAAAAGTACTGTTTTTGTTTTCGGTATCTAAGCAATATGACGTGTAAGGGATTCCCTCACCCACAGAAAGAGACAGCTTGATCGCGGTCAAGAATAGGTACGTTTACTATTACTTCCACAAGATATTTTTAATTGTTACATGGTTTTCACGGACAATATTTAGAAACGACACGGTTTGCAAATATTTTTACGTCAAAAAATACATTTTGCTACCAGTAGCCTTAAGTAATTTTTATGTCACTCTCATGTTCAAACAAACCATTTTCTCGAAAAATGTTCTCTTTTTGTTATAATATAGAAGATAAGATATTAAAACACCATATCTGAACACAGAATAATAATAATAATAACTAAATATAGAATCTTATTAAAAAAATGAAACATGGTACTGCCTTCTCTCTATATGAAAAACTATAGACTGCACAAAAATCATCATGTCATATCATAATCCATTTAACTAGTCAGAATAATTTGCCATTTCTGCTTGATTTTAGTCAACTATTTTCATTTTATGCTCGATATCGTGCAATGAAAGTAGCACTGCATGTTTGAACTTTGGCATAACTTTTACTTACAACTGAAAGGCAACAGCACTTAACTTTTTCATTTCAGTTAAATTTTTAATTTCAGTTTCTAATTTTCAGTTCTATAGTGTAGAAATGTGTGTAAATACAAATTACAGAGCAAGAGAAAACACGTGAGCAGTCGTAAAGCTAATCAAAGAAGAATATTTTGCTGATGTAGCGGTTAAGCACAGGAGGGTAACCCGCTTTCAGCTGTTGTGACTCCACTGTAAACTTTCTCACCGACACGCCCCACGGAATCCCCGATACACTCGAGCTTTCTTCGTCTCTAACAGTCTTGAGAACCGGTCGGAGCAGAGATTTACATTGCCCGTTGTCTATTGTAGGTAAGTTTGGAAACTATGCATCTATTTCTTAGTTATTATTATTTATAAAACCACACACCACATGCGCCAAAATCGGTTCAGCGTTGCTATATTCAAAGAAAATGTATTTATTAAAAGCCAGTTTTAAGACAATTACTTTCTCAGAGTGAATAGCTGCTAAACCAAATATGATTGAAATACAATGTACGGCGATATACGGGATGTGTCAGTTTCGCACTCGCGTTATTGTTCAGCAAAACAAAGCGCTCATTATTATTGCTGATAACCTCGCCATTTACAAGAAGCCATGTACAAGTTCCAAGTCGGGCAGTGGGCTGAAGTGACGGAAGTCACAGTGAGTGTCACATACTGTCACATTTCATTTCATGTAGGAACAAAAGTGATTCATTGGTCCGTGTGCAAGGAAATAAGTGTGACTGCTTGCTGTTAAGGTAAAACTCAAATAAACTCGGGAAGTAAAATAAGGCGAGATAAAACGTTTGCACGCCGGTGTTGGTACACCTCGACGGTGGGGAAGGGTGGGGATAACAACAATTAGTCAGCAGCACTTGAGCGTCACCGGCGGAGAACGCCGTGTCCTGTAGCAGACATTATAACGACTGAACAGGAATGACTAATGCGGAGTACGTTTTGATGTGCGGCAAACATTTTACCAATACCCGTCAGAACAATAAAAACCGGTGGTTACGTCAGAGAAATTATAAGTGGGATGCTTAAAGATAAGCCAGATAGGGAGAAGTATCTATAGTTAGCTTTAAAACAGTGTAGCAGGTGTTTGAGGGACATCAGACACTATCTTGATTAATGCATATTATATATGTTAGTTTATGTAATAAAACTAAGGAAAAAATGAGACTAAGCTGACTAGTCAACATTTACTCACCCACATGTATCACTGTTATTTCTTCCACAGACCTCAGAAGGTAATGTTAGACAAATTGACAGTCGCAGTCACCATTCACTTTCATTGAAGTGAAAGTGAACGGTGACTGAGATTGTAAGTCACTTACATTCTTTTTGTTTAACTATCTATCTATCTATCTATCTATCTATCTATCTATCTATCTATCTATCTATATATATATATATATATATATATATATATATATATATATATATATATATATATATATATCTATCTATATAAGCCTAACGTTACATGTTTGGAACAACATTAGTGTGAGTAAATTATGACTTTTTAGTCTGGGTGAACTGTCTCTTTAAGTTCCGTTGCTCTACTACACCATAACATTTCCATTCCAGTCAAGCAATGTACAGACGAAGGGAAACAATACGACAATAAACAAACTTCTTTTAACCGTCCACATTTTGTGGTTTATTGCAAAATAAACTACACGGATTCTTAAAGCAAACAATCCCGCGACGTTTACAACCAACCCTGCGTGTGTATACAACGTCTCGTCGCCGTGGAAACGCCGTTCCCGCACGTCTGACGCAAGGACGTCACGACGATTGGTACTTTTTTTGTTTTTGCTGCCTAGCAACCGGTTTCCGTGGTAACCCTTAAAGGGGCGGCACAGTGGTGTAATGTTGCCTGTGAGGTTTCACAGACGAGGGAAAGTGCGCTTCCATGTTTACATTCTTTAGACTTTTACGAGCTCTTTAGAGGCGAGTATTTCGGTTTTTAACATTTAGACCACACAAAGACTTACTTTAGTTGCCATTTATTTTTGCAGTAAGTCCCATTAGCCATGTAGCCAGTGTGCTAATCGTCCCGTTTAACTGTGCAACGTTGCAAACGAATGGTAGCTGTCATCGTGCTAAAACAGTAACGTTAAATTACAGATCTGCACTGTATCATAATCATGTTCGCACGCTCGATTATAGAGACAAACATCTCGAGAAGTGTATAATCTGTCGGAGAGTTAGTCTGCAGTAGTCTCCTGCAGTCTTGTGAGCCAAGACAGGCTGCTAGAGAAGAATAAAACAGTTTCACAATCGGAAGTCGTACTTTCTTTATCTTTTACGCTTCTGATGCCAACTAGTTTGACTGTTTCTGTTAAGTAATTTTGGGTTTGCATAAAGACCAACGGCTGTGGCTAGTTTGTTGAAGTAATTTTAACTTTATCATGTGGTGATTTAGGCGTCTTTGTTTTAAAGTCGTTGATGTTGTATAAAACAACAACCCACCCATAACAAACCAGTTATAAAACTATAAGACTAAAGATATATACAGAGTTGATTTAGTGTTTATTGTACAGTATTATCTACATGATAACTAGGTATCTACAATCAACATAAAATAGTGATGTCAGTTTATTGCAATTAATTAGGAAATTAAAGAAAAAAAATCAATTAATCATGCCCTTTGACCCTGTATGTAAATTCCATAATAATACATTAAAGCAATTAAAGCTTGAAGCAGGTTATGGTAAGTCACATAAGTACAAGTAATAAGTATAAGGACCATGCTTTGAAATGACTGATTTAAGAGATGCAGTTTGTGCTGTAAATAAACTGAAAAAGCGAATATTGATAAAAAAGTATTCCATTGGCAGTCTAGCTATTCAAAAGACAGAAACTGTGGTGAGAAACTATATGCTATGAAGTTCAAAAAATGACTCACAGACCTGCAGTGTGAACTGATTGGCACTGCAAGTCATTAAAGCGCTAGTATGAATGTACAGAAACGGAAGTGTAAAAAATCTGAAATATATCCATTTCCAAGATCATCTTAAGAGCATACAGGCCAAAGTTATGAGGCAGCCTAAGGTTTAGGTTTTATATTAAACCTACTTCAGCCTATTTGTTTTGATTCATTTACAATTTTTTTTCATACTTATGAATTTTAAATAGTATGTGCACCTATGCTCTTTAAAAAAAAAAAAACATATAGAAATAAAATGTATTCTTTTTAAATGTTTTGTTAAGTAAGTTAACCTACGAGATGATATATAGGCGGGTCATTTGGCATGCTGATATGGCCAGTAATAATGAATTAACTTGCAGGGAGAGTTTACTGAGGTGATCAGCATGTTTTGTTGTTTCTTAGGTGACTGGAGTTTGTGTGGTACTGGCAGACCAATGAATAGGAAAATATGTTTATTTGCATTTCAGTTCAAACTGCCCATTTTGGCTCCTGGCTTTTGGTTGTTCTAGTGCATTCATTTGGCTTTATGCAAAAATAAAGCTTTAAACCATTTTCCTGTTTTGGCACTACTTCAGAGCCATATTGTTTGCTTTGGTTTGTTTGTTTTCTTGGATTAACCCTTGCCATCGTGCTCCAAAAAAAAAAGTTCCATAATGCTGGGGAGCGCTGTATGTTTTGTTTACCCGACGCGTTCTGTTTTCGTCTCTCTGGTCTTTGTACAGTTTGAACTCCTGCAGCAATCACGAGAGTGTCTTGTTTCCTGGGGAGGCGGGACATGTTTGCCTGGTTCCCTGCCCAAAATATTTGTAACCAGGCAACAGCTAGGCCCATCCCACAATAGGTCTGTGCTGTTGACACCCCTATTGGCACCCCCTTGCCGTTGCATAACCTCTTTCTCTAACTTCCCAGCACCACAAATCAAAATTAGGAGTTTCATAAACCTCTGCACGTTCTCAATGTGAAGTTGAATCGTATTGCTTCTGTTTTATTGTCCTGGACCTTCACTGCATGAACTTCGTAGAGTTTACTCTTTGGGCTTGGACTGCCATGTTTGCACAGACGCATGGAGTTGCAAAGAGCCGGAACATCTTCAGTTGAACTGAAAGTGACTGTCTGCTGCTGTAACCTCCATTAACACGGGGTTTGTTTACACAGACTTTGGCTACCCGGCAGACATTTTAGTTGCTGAAAAAAACAATACTTGCTTTATAAAGTGAGTGCAATGCTAATGAATAAGGAAATAGTTGAGAATATGAACTTGAATGTTACCCTACTGAAAAAAAAAAGTTTTATGTGGTCTGCAGGCTGGTTTTGAGCAGCGGTTTTCAGATTTTCTTGTTTTAACCAATGAATTTACATGACTTTTCCTGATGTTTACAGGATGTTGTTTACAACAGTTTTTGAGGGTGTGAATTAAAATACGATTTAGATTTTTATCCTGTGTTTTGTCTTATTTGTTTATTTAATGAGGGATAATACACATTAAAAATATGTAACAAATGTGTCAGATTTAGCCAAATGGGCTAATTTTCATCCACTGAACATAAAAGAAGATATTTTGAAGAATGCTGGTGATCAGACAGTTGATGGTCCACGTTGACTTCTATAGTATTTCTTTCCCTGCTATGGAAGTCAATGGGGACCAACAAGGGTTTGGTTCTTTAAAATATCTTCTTTTGTGTTCAACATAAGAAAGAAGCTTATACAGGTTTGGAACAACATGAGGGTGAGTAAATGATGACAGAATTGTCATTTTGGGGTGAACCTTTCCCTTAAACACAATGAAAACAGCAGTCTTCTTGTGGCCCTCTTCAAATTTGGGCGAGGCCGCCTAGTGGGCCCTGAGCCCCATGTTGAGAGCTACTTTTTCAGATGATCAAAACCAGCTTGGCCAGACAGGGAGACCATCTTAAACCACTTTAAACCACCTCAAAACTATAGTAACTGCCAGCAAGCTATACAAATTTCAACATACATTAAACATTCCTGTCTTCCTTGTGGCGTTGATTCTTTTGGATATCTGTAATTTATATTAGCTTGTTCATCATGAAACAAGTCTCTTCTACGCTCCCTTTTTCTTCTGTCTCATAAATAGGGAAACTCTCAGTCGTGTCTGGAAACATCTGGAGGGGCAGACAGCATGAGGTCATTGCTCTACCTCCCCTGCGCTCTCATTGTCCGGGTTCGCCACGCGTGTACGTCTGTCTGCGCTGAAAGAATGCGAGAGAGAAAAGCTGTGGAATTTACATTTTTGTAGAAAACAGAGTCTTGTGATTGGCTCCCCTGCATCTGCGTTCGTTTTCCTGATAACTTGTTTAGAGAAACTGGATTTCAACTTGCCGCTTTAACAAATCTCATGTGGCTGAAGGCACAAATGGAAGAAAAACCGAGGAACAAACTCAGGATCTAATTTTTGAAATATTGGCATCTGTGGTTGCGTGAAGAACCTTTTACAAAAGTTGATTATTAAAAAGCTCTTCTCACTAAGAAAAAACTGTTCCCTGAAAGCCAATGTCAATGTATGGTTCTTCATAAACATCCCAAAGGCAACAGCATGGTCTGGGTGACCCTGACCTACATAGTCAAGAATTTTCAATGACTTCATTGCCCAATATTAGACCGCAGACCAATGACAGCGAGTTATGTGACCAACTACACTTCTCCATTACATTCACGACTTCCTGTCAGGATAACTCTCTCTGAACGGTCGAGGAAACGGCGAAGGAAAAGGAAACTGCGTGTTGTCTTTGATAACCGGCGGCACGATGGAACATTTTTAAACACGTTTTCCACATTCTGATCAAAATCAGACCGCAGGAATGTGTTTTAGGAAATAAACACTGATAAGTGTCTGAACAGGGCCGAGTTTTTAAATCTGCTGAGAACGTCACACCGTAATTTCAATTCACCATCGCCAATTCTGTCTTAATCCAGCTATCACTGGCACTCCATTGTGTGGAAGATCATGAATTGCCATTTTGTTCTATGCAAGACTGTGCAATCCGGCGGGCTAAAGCATTACGGAAATGCAATCAGTGGGTTTGGTATTCAGCAGCGTAGTGTGACTCAGGCAGCGTAAACCTCAAGCGCGTCAAACATAGCCTACTTTCAGCAGGCCACATGCCAGACATAGAGGCACAGCGCTGGATCAGCGAGAGAGAGATCGCACTCTTTCTCTACCTCCTCTCTGCATATCCATCAGTCTCCAGCAATTCTTTCTCTCAACCCCCACATTCTCTCTCCTGTTCTTCGCATCCATCTCCCCCACTCCTCCAATGCTTATGCAACAGTTGCCCTATTTTTATGGGGGAGGTTGTGATGGGAAGAGAGATTGAAAGAGCAGGTGGGAGGGAATGATGGAGATAGGAGGAAGGGGGGTCCAGGAGTGCTGTCTGTGCACACTGCACACGTCAGGTGGAAGACAAACTGTCCCTCTCTGAACCCACACCCCTCCCCTCCACTCTTCTTCTCCGTCATCACCTCCACCCCCCCACCGCTCACCCACGGTCGAGTATGCATGAACCTTGTTTTCTGAAACACTCGCAAGATTGGCATTTATTGCGATTGAGGTAAGAGTGTAAGGTTGCTGTGGGACTCCAAATAAAATGTTTATGGATATCATGGAGGACTATGCTTTAACACAATCGAAAGGGAAAAACCTGTATGAGTTTTTTTCCTTTGATGAACCCAAAAGAAGATATTTTAAAGAATGTTGGAAAAAAATGATATGGAAGTCAATGGCTACCGTCAGCTGTTTGCTTACCAACATTCTTCAAAATATCTTCTCTTGTGTTCAATAGAAGAGAGAAGCTCTTGCAGGTTCGGAACAGATTGAGAGTGAATACATGATGACAGTTTTAATTTTTGTGTGAACTATCCTTTTAAGGCCCGTCCAAACCAAGGACGATAACTGTAATGATAAACAAGTAGTTTTAAAAATCGTCTTAAATGTAAAAAAGAATAACAGTTAGAATCCACACTAAAACGATAATGATAACAACTAAGAAGAAATGTTTGGAATAACTTTCTGAGTGTTTTTTTTTCTCAGTTGATGAACGATAAAAACATAGACAGCTAATCAGAATCTATCCTGCTTTAAAGGGATACTCCACCCCAAAATGAAAATGTTGTCATTAATCCCTTACCCCCATGTCGTTCCAAACCTGTAAAAGCTCCGTTCGTCTTTGGAAAACAATTTAAGATATTTTGGATGAAAACCTGGAGGCTTGAAACTGTCCCATGGACTGCCAAATTTGATAACAGTGTCAAGGTCCATAAAAGGTATGAAAGTCGTCGTCAGAATACTCCATCTGCCATCAGACGTGCAATCTGGGTTATATGAAGTGACGGGAACACTTTTTGTAAGCGAAGTATGCTCTTCTAAAAAATCCACTCCACAAAAATAACCTTTTGCTGTGTATGTTCTTCTGTATCATCCACTCCACAATAAATCAAAGCTTCTATATGTATTTAGCTATGATTTGAAAGAAAACAGCGCATCCTTGTTGCCTTAACACTGTTATTTACTTGGCAGTCTATGGGACAGTCATAGGCCTCCCAGTTTTAATCCAAAATATCTTAAATTGTGTTCCGAAGACGAACTGAGCTTTTACGGGTTTGCAACCGCATGGGGGTACGTGATTAATGACAAAATTTTCATTTTGGGGTGGAGTATCCCTTTAAGAAGTTTGAGTATTTTAAACGGCAGATGGCAATACTGCAGTACATGTTATAAACAGCTTGTTATTGTGCATTGGTGTAGAGGCTAATAGTTATTTTTATTTTTATGTGAACATGCCTTTAAGGTGCATTTAGATTTACAATGATTTATACATCTCTACGTTATTGACAATTGACAAATTATTGCAAAATTTTGCACATTTAAATGTATAGTTCATAAAAAAAAATAACTAATTTACTCTAAACCTGCGAATCTGGGTATTTTCTTTTCCATGCAAAGAAAGTAATGGACAAATATTGTTTGGATAAACATTCTTCATAATTTCCATGCTCCACAGAAGAAAGATCAGAATGACATGAGGGTGAGTAAATGATAAACTATTGAACAATGAACTATTCCTTTAAGTAGCTTTCATTTCTTTGAAGAAACACCTGAACACATTTGTTTGTCTATCATATCTAAGAAACATTCTTAGCAAGACCTAGTGTAATCACAAATATCACCCACAGGTGAAACACCCTCGTTTGTTAACGTATTGCTTCATTACTGCAGATTTAAGTTTGTGTTTGCATTTCCGTTTTGTTTTGATGCAAAAATCTGGTTGTTATTTTAGAACTGCACTTAATTTTGGTTTCTGTGCTCTTATTGGCTGAGACAAGTGCTTGTAGAAGAAAACAGCACTGTGTTGTACTGAAAAAGAGAGGAGCATCAGAGAGTAGAAAAGGCCAGAAATTCACAATTTTTAGTATATTTAACATATTCACAAGTTTTCTAGGTTTATAAACTTATAGCAAAATCATATTATTGCCAAGAGCCCTGATCTATGTATTATATTCAAAAATGTATTACACATATATATATTTTTAAATATTTTAAATAATTTTAAAATATAATTTATACTTTTGAAAAAAAAAAATCTAGAATATAATTTAGTAGGATTGAATCAAATTGAATTAAAGGGGCTACTCTATGATGGGAGGTTTACGAGGCCTGAGTCCAACTGTTTGTCTGTAAATTCAAAGTAAACAGAATCGCATGTGTTCATGATTTCCCTGGAATGAAGAACAGACAGTGAACTATGCACCCTATAGGGTAAACACCATATTTAATTTGACAAATGAAAACAGACTGTGGGTTACACAACAATACAACATGTTAAACAGACTGAACATTTATCCCTCACAGCCCTGTTTCATTTGCATCCAACTGAATACGTCCTCCACTTCAACAATAGTCCAAACAGTGTTGAAATGTGTCTCTGAAAGCTGAAGCTCACTGATTCATGCAGGTGAATTTTGTAACACCGTAACAGTGCCTGTCTTAGACTAGAGCAGTGGTTCTTAACCTCAGGGCCCACTAAAGGGCCCTAAAACTTCCAAGGATGACACAGGATGATGCAGAATAATAAATCATTAATAATTAATATTATTAGTATATTAAAATAATATTATTCTAATCTAAATTAAATGACTATTGTTTTTATTGAAGAATATACAGTTCTGGAAGAGAACATAACTTCTGAAATCACAAAAGTAATCATGGCTTTTAAGAATTTTTGAAAATTACCTTTCATGCGGTGTGTAACACAGCTCTAAGTGAATGAAAACATCCTGTAAAGTTTTAAATCTGAAAGTGCACCGTATATAAACTTATTGTCTCTCCAAAGAAAGAGTTGGCTCTGAATCATTGAAACAAGTCATTTTTAAAAAGAATCCCAAGCCATTTAATGGTGACATCAACATGAAACATTAGCATACTGCCTGCCCACTTGATGGTCTTTTCGCATTGGTCTGAATGAAAATGCAAATTCATTCTTTGCCACTAGATGCCGCTTTTGGAGCAGTAAAATAACGGTTTGCCCGGTAACACTGTACACAAAGCAGCTTTGCTCACAAATGCTTTATCAGGCATTACAGGCATGATGAAATAAAACTGAGATCAATCGGACCAATCACCGCAGATTAGCGTCACGCAAAGGAGGGGTTTGGAAAAATGAATCTTTGAGCGAATCGTTTGGGAGTCCTTGAGCAAGTAAGGTAAAAATAAATGCATATTCTAAGACAATGAAAGTGTTTTTTGACCTTGCATGCATGTCGACCTGTTGTTGGGGTCTCCCAAAACCAATATATGAACCTTTCATAACCCATAACAGAGGCACTTTAAATGAACCACACACACACAAAAACACAAACAAAAACAAACAAACACACAAAAACAAAAACAACAACACACACACACACACACACACACACACACACACACACACACACACACACACACACACACACACACACACACACACACACACACACACACAAAACATACAAAGCATACACATTGTGATGGTCTAGACTGACAATGTCAGTGTTTTTTTTCCCTTATTTTATTTAATTAATTTATTAATTTTATTTTATGTCATTTGTATGATTTTCTTTCTTCTGTGTAACATAAAATAAGAGAGTTTAAGGTCAAGGGGGTTCAGTGTTGTTTAGTTCCCAATGTTCTTTCTAATATATTTTGTATTACACAGAAGAAACACAGACAGTTTTGGAATGACATGAGGGTGAGAATTAACTAATGACAGGATTTGAATTTTTGCATGGACTACCACTTTAAGTGAAAAGTTTTGGAACCAAATACTCTATTAATCGTCCCAAACTATTTTCATCACACATGGAGAGAGATCACATAGTCCCATATTTTAATTAGAGAGGAGCCTTTATAAATTTGGGAGATGACAGCTGAGTAAATCACAAATGTTTACTAGGGCTGAAATTATAAACATTTGTTCAGATAGAAATATCTGCACAGGGTAACATAAACTGCACATTGGTTTTAGTTTCATTAGTATTAAGACAAAAGCCTGGGAGGCATTTACTAATGAACAGCCGGTGGCATTTTGGTTAATGGAAGGTTGATATAGAAGATTCAAGATACTCTGAGATTTGAAGCTTCTTTGAGCACCTGGTTCATACACAAACTTTTCCATGTGAAATATAGGCTACTAGCCTATGTGGATAAATGACAACAGCAATCCTATAACACGAACAGCCAGAATTTCTAGAGTGAGTTCCTGGGCGTATGCATATAGTCTAAATAATTGAGCGATTTAGGCAACACCGCACTTTTGTCATTAAACTGAACTAAAGACACCTCAGTCTATAATTATATAGCATTAATGCACCTTTAACAGTGCAATTATGAGCAATTACCATAGTTGTTATTCAATACAGAAAAAGTGAGTTAGCGATTAGAAGAGGGCTGTGAGGAGTAACCTTCCTTCTGATTACCAGCCTATTACTTTGATATCATAAAACCCTTTTACTCTTTTCCTCCTGCCCAACATGCCACCTCACTGCAGTGGGCACACAAATACCTACACCATCCATGCATGCATTTTTTGTTAAAAACATGCATAAAAAACTCTCAAGTGCAGAATAATTTCACCCCAGTTTCATTAATGCGTCAGCCCTTAATGAGTTGACGTAAAAGTGAACACATTTAACTAAGTAGTCAGTGTGGGGGCAAACATTCAAATGCAGTTTGAGTGACGCATTAGTCAGTGTGTGATGCACTCACACCCAAAGAGTTGACATTTTACCCATATTGTTGTTGTTCGTAAGCACTGACTCCAAAATACTCTCTTCATTTATAGTACAACGGCTTTACGTGAAAACGACTGTCCGACTGATACACATTCTCAAGGTGATGAAGCTGAAATATGACACAGTTGCCCCGTAAATCCATGAAATACTAAATATCTATAAATACATCCTGTGACATCAATTTCAGTAGTATTGTGTTCTCCAGCCAGGTCTAAAAATGCATCTTGGCAGTCTACTTAAAAAAGGCACCTTCCTTAAGGAGCTTCCACTTTGGAAAGCGCTCCCACACACGCTGCACTACAACTCTGGAGCTATTCCTGTAGCCACCCCCACAGAACTGTACCAAATTGTCGGCAAGAAATAGAGGCAAAACATGTCACTGCGGCGCACCAATGGGATCAATCGGGGGAATGAAGCGAGGGGTGACGGAGAAAAGAATGATAACATGAACACAGATGGAGGGAGGTGGAGAAAAGGTTGGAGGAATTTATTCATTCGACCCTGCGATTCTGAATCAGTTGATGTCACACAAACACATGTTCGGCAAGCTGCTGTGCCTGTTTCCTCCTTAGTAATTAGATTCAGTCAAAGTAAATGTTCTCTCTGCCAGAAACCCCATTCTAATTCTTTGGTTATTTTAGTCTGCGTTTCTCAGAATGGAAACTCCACACATTTTTGATATTTCTGGCCATCTGTCATCTTGGCTTGTATGCATTCAGGTGGGCAAACTTTTTAATAAATACTCAGCTCTTTCCAACCAAATCAGTGGCGCGCACAAAGCATTAAAAGGTTCAAAACATCAGTCACTGCGTCAGAGACAGATTTCACATCTCAAAGAGAAGCTTTTTTTATGCTTATTAATTATTCTACATAATATTATTATTATTATATTACTAATAATAATCAATCACAAAAATGAATTTCCAACTAAATAACAACAAGCAAATGAATATGTCTCAGCTATTTTTAAGCCAAGTTCAATATTTGTAAGGAAGCTATACTGTGTCTGTGTGAATAACCTTGGTCTGCTGTGTTTTTGGCAGACACTTTCATTCTATCCACAGGAAAACACTAACCTTCTGTTTTTTGGATACTTAATACTTCTATTTTAAGCCAAATCACTGATAAAACATTATGACTGCTTTGGAATGGTATGTATTTGGTGGCAAGGCATGCATTTTGTGGTTTTAAAGTGTGGAAATTCAGTATTATTATTCTTACTTTAAGGATAAGTGACCTTTCATGGGTTTTATTTGATTTCTAGTGTACCAGATGTAATTGTAAAGTTGATTTTTTTTTATATTGGTGGATTAAATATATATATTATTTAAATGCAAGAATGTGATGCCTTGTAACTACGAATCCTTTATGCAAACTGTGATGACGCATTTCCACAGTTATTAGCATCATAAATCTAGCTATTTTTTTGTTTATATTTCCATGTTTTATAATACTATACTCTGTGTTTTATTACCTTGGCAATAAAATGCCAAATTACAGAAAACTGTTCGGTTGAGGGAGTGACAGCAAATTTGACATCATTTTTCTCTTGTGACCAACATAAGTGAACCCTTAATATTTGTTTTTCCTGTTTGGCAAAGTTGTTGAAATGCTATCATTGTTTTTTTTTTCTTCTTCTTTTGCTATTGGAGCAAATGGGAAAGCAAAAATTAGATTTGTTGTAGTTTTCATTTGCAACTATATTTATCCAAAAATAATGACTTCTGCTTCTAAGACCTTAGGAAATGTGAAATAGTTATATACTATCTGGACCCAAAAAGCATCTTTCTTCATTGACGGCCTTTTAAAAATTAGGTGTATTAGGGATGCAAGATTCACTTATTCACATCGGTGCATCAGCATAAAAGTTAGCAATGCGATGCATCGATTTAAAAAAGTATGCATCGGATACAAATTGGCATTTGTATTGCAATGCATAATTTCGAACACACTTGCATTGGTAAAAAACATTTTATTTATATATAATTATTAGTAGATAGTAGTGCTATACTTTTATTATTTAGAAAGTGACCAATAATTTGTGACCAATATTTTTTATGTAGATTGATTTCTCCTCTCTAAACTGTTTCTCAAGCACATTCTCTCATCACCTCTGCTGCTACATGAATATGACGTATAACAACACAATTCATTAGAAGCCAGAAGGCACTTAATTTATGATTTGCTCTCTGTCTGGACCAAAGAAATAAAAGCGTACCATATTAAATTGCATAGCATCATATTTTTTCCCCCATTGCTTCATATTGCATTGAGTCACATTGTATTGAATCAAATCGAAATCAGTTCACAATGCATCGTAATAGGGGTGAATCATATCTCATCGCATCAGTTACTGTATCTTTAAAGGTGCTGTATGTAAGATTTTGTCTCTACTAAAGCATAAAAATAGCATAATATGTTTGGAGATATTTAAGAAACATGCTAAGTTAACATAATTGTTTATCTGAAAAACAATGCTACAGTCAGTTATTCTCCTTTGAAAATGTGCGTTCCGGGCCGGAATGCCGGTCTTTGTTTTGGTTTGTGAAACCCGCCCACTGCTTGTTTACCCAATTGTATTTCGGCAACTGGGGTTACCAGGTGGCAGAAAATACAGCGTATTTCATTTCATTCATCGTCAAGTGCACTTGTTCCTGTTGGTGTCATCAATATGGCAACCTGCATGTGTCAAGTCTGAGGAGGAGGGGCCGGGTGAAAAAAAACCTTTCCGATATTTTGAATTTGGACTGCAATACCTAGTTCAACCACACAGTGTCAATCCTACATACAGCACCTTTAATGTATTTTATCGTTGGCTATGCATCGAGATGTGTATCGCATCGGCCTCAGTTATGGACATGCACATCCCTAGTGTGTATATCCCCATTATTTCACTATAGGTAATGTTTTTCCGGAAGGCTCTTATAAGCGTAAAACAGACATAGTTTTCTCTGCTGACTGTAATGCCAACTTCCAAGGATTTGGGACTGTGAGCGTTCTTGTGTCGCCATCAGCCAATTAAATCAAGAGTGATTAGTCACATGGCAATTGCGGCTCAAGTGATTGGTCCAAAGAACAAGCAGCCGTACTGGGTGCCCGTGAGTAAAGATGGCAGACTTCAAATCGCATACTTCTGGTGAGATGAATGGGAATGGATTTATCCTGGTATTTTTGGAAAATTATTCTGGCTCGCTTCACAGACAACAGAGCAAGACAGGCAGACAGGGATAAGTCAAGAGCAGCTTTTAGGGAAGTGAATACACTAAGGGTTACAGCATAAAAAGTACAAGATGTAACCGGGAAAATTATGGTAGAGGAAGTTATTGAGAGAGCAATGACGGACATGCGTGCCTGCTTTTTCTAGCCCTTTCCAGAGGCGCTTGGACTGTTGCTGGGGGCAACCTCTGTTCGGTCACCTTATGGCAGGGAGGATGCATTGTGTGTGCAAAGGTTTCTATTAATAGGAGCAGCGGGAGAGAGAACAAGAGCGTACGAGCCTGTGAGTGTGTGTGTGTGAGCAAGCATACGCGAGGTACGCGAGGAGGAGGAAGCAGATTGTGAGAATGAGACAGTTACTAGAGAGAGCTGGAGGGAGGGATGCAGGGAGAGCGTAGCGGAGGAGGGAGCGATGGCGTGATGACGCTGTGCGTGGCGTCAGAGTGATAAGAATAGAGCCGGTGCGTGCAGGGCTGCTGAGACATCGCTTTTAATACCCACAGCTACTATCTCGCTCCTGAACAATGTGTGTGTGTGTGGAGGTGTAGGTATACGCACAGAAAAAATTTAATATAGAAATGCCCCGTGATGAAAGATTATGATTGTGGTTTTATATTTGGAAGCATAAAATGCTCTCAACTTTTGAAGTCATTAAGCAGAGATACATAAATGTTCCTAAGAGGGGAAAAAGTAGAGGAGGAAGTACGACTCATGCTGTATGATTGAAAAAAATATGCAATTAGACTGCTTGTTACAAGCATGAGCATAATAACCAGCTCCTGCTTTAAATGCATTAGCTCTGCTCGACTTCTAAAAGCATATGAAAGCAGATACGAATGTTCAACATATATAAAAACAGCCTCACTAATAATTAGAGCCATCAGTGACTCAAAATTTCAATCCAGTTAATTGCATGATATTTTGATTAATCACATATAAATATTTGCTGGTGCTAAATCACACTAAATTAACATTAACTGACAGCTTTGCTAATGAAATGGATAAATGTGCTAGAATTCTTTTGAAATATAGATTGGTCACCTGCTCATCATTTACCTTCATTACAAATGCATATGACTTTCTTGTTTCTTTATAACATAAAAGGAGATATTTAGAAGAATGTCCAAGCTTCTCTAATAATGAAAGTGAATGGTGATCACAATTGTTCCTGGTCTCCATTCACTTTCATTGCGTATGGTAAAAGAGCAGCTTGGACATCCTGCTAAATATCTTCTTTTGTGCTCCACTGAAGAAATAAAAGCATATGGGTTTGGAGTGATATGAGAGTGAGTAAATGATGACAGAAGGTTAATTTACAAGTAAAATATTTCTAGTAAAATATTATCCCGAATGCAAACACACACACACAAACACATTGTGTTAGGGTGGGGCGAGGGGGATGAAATGCAAAAGTCTGTTTTGTATCCAGGCGGTAATGACCTACATGGTCATAGACCCCAACTGATGGAGCGGTGAGTGGGTGGATGCAACTGCAGGGCAAAGGTCCGCAGATCACAAATGAGATAGAAGAGGAGGAGATGTAGGAGACGTAGGCCCAGGTGGATGACGTCAGAGTAGTCTTGGCCTAGCAGGTCTGTCCCGCTGAGGTGTCGGATCTGGACAGGCTCACACAGCCAACAGCTTGAGCAGCCACTGCACAAAGACCAGAGAAATGACTTAGGAAACGTGCTGTGCACATTATTAATAAATATATGCTTATTTTATACATGTATTGTATAGATACAAGTAAAGGGACAGTTTTTCCAAAAATCTAAATTTTGTCATTTATTTACACTTATGTTGATCCAAATGTGCATGACTTTATGTATTTCTTCTGTTGAAAATAAACAATATTTTGAAAAATGTTGCTAATCAAACCATTTCGGTGACCACTAACTTCCATGCACAAAACAGTTTTCAAAATATTGTCTTTTGTGTTCCAAAAATAAAAGAACTTTGAAATGACATGAGAGTGAGTAAATGATGACAGAATTTTCATTTTTGGTCAAAATATCCCTTTAAATGTCACAATTCAAACCATTTCTAGGTATTGAGGAAACTGAAATAGCTATTTTTGTGGTATTTTTTTTTTTTAGCTAATTATTTATGATTTATCTTAATTTTATTAATATACACTACTAGTCAAAGGTTTTTGAACAGTAAGATTTTTTAAAGAAGTCTCCTCTGTTCACCAAGCCTGCATTTATTTGAACCAAAGTACAGCAAAAACAGTACAATTTTGAAATATTTGTTCTATTTAAAGACAGTTTTCTATCTGAATGTATTTTAAAATGTAATTTAATCCTTTGATTTCAAAGCTGAATTTTTAGCATCATTACTCCAGTCACATGATCCTTCAGAATTCATTGTAATATTCTGATTTGCTGCTCGAAAAATATTTATTATTATTTTAAAAACAGCTGAATAGAATTTTTTTTAGGTTTCTTGATGAAAATAAAGTTCAAAAGAACAGCATTTATCTGAAATAGAAATCTTTTGTTACATTATAAATGTCTTTATCATCACTTTTGATCAATTTACAGCACCTTAATAGAGGACATTTATATCAAATTTCTCTTGACTACAGCTGGACACGCAGTGATATTTTTAATAAGCGTTAATCATTTTAACATTAGTCAGAGGGTGTTCAGAGATGGTTGTGGAAGAGAGAGAAAGAAATGAGCAGATTCTGACAAACAAGATCTTACAGCGTTGATGCCCTTGTCCTTCACCTCTGGGCTGGTCTCCGACTCAAAAAGATCTGAGGAGAAACAATCAACAAGCTGACTCCTTCCAATTAACATGTTTACAGACTCTCATATCTATGCTAATGACGTCATGAACATCTCAACAGCGATTCATGCCAATAAACAGCATGATGAGATGCAGTGCTACACAATTATATTTACCTTCACACTAGAATCAGATAGTGATAACCACATGTAAATGGGCATAACATAAATACAATCTAACAAAAATAATAAATAACAAAATAGGCACATATAATCAGTGGACACTTTAAAAGGTACACCTTTCTAATAATGAGTAATACAGGAAACGTAATTTATAGCATGAGTAGTGTTTGTGCATTAACAGATGATTTTTTTTCTCTAACTCTTTCTGAATTGATACAAAGAGATGTATGTGATTCTTTATCTGTGTGATATAAAGAGTGGCATTCCAGTGCTTAAGGGAACAGTTCACCCAAAAATGAAAATGTGCTGGAAATTTACTTGTTTAGATGTTTCCTAGTCTGAAGAAATTTGGAGAAATTTAGCATTACATCACTTGTTGACCAATGGATCCTCGGCATTGAATGGTGCCGTCAGAATGAGAGTCCAAACAACTGACATCACACAGTCAGTTAACGTCAAGTGAATAGCACCGTGTTTGTGAGAAACAAATTCTTCATTAAAGCATTTTAACTTTAAACCATTGCTTGGTTATTGCCAAAATCCATAATTCATAATACTAATTCATAATCCATAGTCTGTAATCCATAGTAACACTTTCTCCAGTGAAAGACCCTGTTGTCTTCTTACATCAAATCTTCCTAAATATTTGTTTAAACTAGTTTATATGGTTTTCACTAATAAATGGTGCTTGACCTGTGCATATTTCTTCCCTGATTCAGACCAACTTTTTTGCAGGAGAAAACAATGTTATAGATGTGGTCTCATATTTTAGCAGGAAGCAATGGTTTGAAGTTTAAAAAAATGTCTTGATGTTTTTGTTTTTTCACAAACACAAACACAAGCTATTTACTTGATAAAGACATTAAGTGATGGACTGGAACTGTGTGGATTACTTGTGGATTATTGTGATGTTTTTATCAGCTGTTTGGACTCTCATTCTGACGGCACCCTTTCACTTCAGAGTAAATGCAATCCTAAATTTCTCCAATAAAGAACCAAACTCATCTAATTTTAATTTTTGAGTAAACTATTGCTTTATAATTTTAAATTCTGTGTGTTATTTTCCTCACAATGTCTTAATGTTCAACAAGATGCTCAGAGATTCTAGACCTGGACCTCCCACTTGACAGCAGGATAGATTCACACTGTCTACGAGAAACTCTGACCCCTTTATCTGCAAGTTACAGAAGGAATGGACTCTTTAGTCTTCTACTGACAAGTTTTCAGGAGTTTGTGCCCACTGTAGCCTCAGTGTCCTATTTTTGGCTGACAGGAGTGGAACCCATGGTCTGCTGCAGCTGTAGCACATCCACTGCCACATCTGACATGCTGTGTGTTTAGAGGAGCTCTTCTGCACAGCGCTGCTGTAACACCTGGTTATTTCAGTTACTGCCACCTTCCTCTCCATTTGAACCTTTCAGGTCATTCCCCTCTGACATTTCTGAATAACAAGGGATTTTTGTCCACTCACTGGATGTTTTTGTGCTTTTTACACCATTCTCTATAGACTGATGTGCACATTCATTCAGAGATCAGCAGATTCTGAGAAATTAAAACCATTCTGTCTCGCAGTAACAATCAATTTATGGTCAAAGTCACTTAGATTGTGTTTCTTCCTCATTCCGATTGTTGGTTTGAATGAGAACTGAATGTTATTTAAATGTGAATGCTCACTGAATTGCTGCTGCACAATTGGCTGTTTGGATGTAGGGATAGTTCACCCAAAAATGAAAATTCTGTCATTAATTACTGCTCCTCATGTCGTTCCAAACCCATAAGACCTTCGCTCATCTTCGGAACACAAATTAAGATATTTTTGATGAAATCCGAGAGCTTTCTGACCCTCCATAGACAGCAACAGAACTACCATGTTCAAGGCTCACAGAATTTTCATTTTTGGATGAACTATCCCTTTAAGCAGGTGTACCCAATGAAGTGAACACCGAGTGTGTGTGTGTATATATATATATATATGTATATATATATATATATATATATATATATATATATATATGACCCTGAAGCAAAAAAACAGTTATAAGTCAAAGTATCACATGGGTATATTTGTAGCAATAGCCAAAAAATACATTGTATGGGTCAAAATTATAAATTTTTCTTTTAAGACAAAAATCATTAGGATATTATGCAAAGATCATGTTTTATGAAGAAATTTAGTAAAAAGTCCTACCATAAATACATCAAAACATAATATTTGATTAGTAGCATGCATTGCTAAGAACTTCATTTGGACAACTTTAAAGGCAATTTTCTCAATATTTAGATTTTTTTGCACCCTTAGATTCCAGATTTTCAAATCTCAGCCAAAAATTGTCCTATCATAACAAAACATACATCAATGGAAAACTAATTCAGCTTTCAGATGACATGAATCTCAGTTTCATAAAATTGACCCTTATGACTGGTTTTGTGGTCCAGGCTCACAAAATCAAAAAAAAAAAAAAACACAAAAAAAAACACACACACACAAAAAAACACACACACACATATAAACAATAAAAAATTAAAATACATAAAATACATACATATCAAACCAATTATAGTTCAAATCTATTAACATATTTACTGACATATCACTCAAGACTGATACATTACGGATATAAAAATTATAATTAGTTATTATTTTAATTTTTATAATATAATTATTATAACTTGTAGTACACTTGAACCCATCTTTCATACACAATTACACTCAAGTGTACTACAAGTGGTGACTAAATTAATTTTTTAAATACAGAGATAGTATGTTAAAAGCGCATTTAGTTCATATTCATGGTGTCCCAAAATAGCACAGTTGAGTACACTTGAGTAATAATTTTTAGTATATTAAGTACAAAATTAGTTTGTGAAAATAGAGCACTGAGTGTAATGTTTTTTTCACCTGGGTACTTGGTTATTCTTCTAGTTATTTAGCACCTATAGTGGCTAATGAATCAGAAGTCTCGCACATTCACAGAAAAAAGCTTACTTCTGTGTTGCAAAATGGATAGGAAGAACACTCTGGTCATGGACTTACCAAAGAGCACCTGCAGTCTGGCAACACAAGACACAAAGCCATTGAAAGGCAGGTATTGTTCACCAGCGCCAAACCTCTCCCACAACAACTGAACCACAACATTGTCACACTCCACACCTGAGGGCAGAAACAGACACAGAAGGAGGGGGAGGGAACATGAGTGCTGCAGAGGAGTGTAGAGATTGTAACTGTCTCTTTGGATATTAACACAGCGTATATATGTGATCACCTGCAGCATTCAGAGCCAAACTGAGTTCAAACGGACTCATGGTTCCTGATGAATCCTCATCAAACTGGAAAAAGATAGACTGCGGAGAAAAAGAATTATGAACTGTAATATCAAGCAGTAATTTCTCCATGTTTTCTTGAAAGGAAGCCAGCTCTGATACGACACTGGCACAGAGCACTAAGGCAAATGAGTTCATAAACAGAATAAACAACAACAGCAACAACATTTCAAGGTCTTTTGGTCTGTGCAAGACGAGCTCCATGTAACCTAACACAACCTGATAATTGTCACAGCTCAGTGTCCTCACTGCTCTTTCTAACACTGTGCCAAAGCTGAGAGTGACCTTTTCACGCATGAGAACTAAGATACCTGCAGATTGCGTAGGGAGGGGAGCAGCTTCTCTGCTTGAGCTCTGCTCAGACGGCCTCTGCCACCAGTCTACACACAACCGTTAAGAATATCAACAAACAATGGAAGGAAAATATACACTTAAGTAAAATAGTATGGTGCTGTTTAAAGGGTACTCCACCCCAAAATGAAAATGTTGTCATAAATCACTTACCCCCATGTTGTTTCAAAGCCGTAAAAGCTCTGTTCGTCTTTGGAACACAATTTAAGATATTTTGGATGAAAACCGGGAGGCCTGTGACTGTCCGATAGACTGCAGAGTAAATAACAGTGTCAAGGTCGATAAAAGGTATGAAAGTCGTCGTCAGAATACTCCATCTGCCATCAGACATGCAATCTGGGTTATAAGAAGCGACGGGAACACTTTTTGTAAGCGAAGAAAACAAAAATAACAACTTTATTCAACAATTTCTTTATCAACAGTCTCCTCTGTGTCTCTCCATATCACTGTATGTTGCGGATGCTCTTCTGTATCAGCCGCACCACAAGGATGCACTGTTTCTACGTGTATTTAGCTTTGATTTGAAAGAAAACAGCGCATCCTTGTGGTGCGGCTCATACAGAAGAGCATACACAGCATTTTCTTCTCTTACAAAAAGTGTTCCCGTTGCTTCATATAACCAGATTGCACGTCTGATGGCAGATGGAGTATTCTGGCAACGACTTTCATATCTTTTATGGACCTTGACACTGTTATTTACTTGACAGTCTATGGGCCAGTAACAGGCCTCCCAATTTTCATCCAGAATATCTTAAATTGTGTTCTGAAGACGAAAGTAACTTTTACGGGGTTTGGAACGACATGGGGTAAGTGATTAATGGCAAAATTTTCATTTTGGGGTGGAGTATCCCTCTAATTTGATAAAAAAATACAGTAAAAGTGTAATATTGTGATGTAATGTTACAATTTAAAATACCTGCTTTCTATCTTTAATATATGTTAAAATGTAATTTATTCTTGTGATGGCAATTACTAAATTTTTCAGTGTCACATGATCTTTCAGAAATCGTTTATATATGCTGATTTGCTGCTCAGGAAACTTTTTTATTATTAATGTTAAAAACAGCTGTGCTGCTTAACATTTTTTGGAAACTGTAATGCATCTTCTGCTGAATAATTTGTTAAATAAAAAGTTAGAACATCATGTATTTGAGGTTTTTTTTATACAATTTAAAAGTCTTTACTGTCACTTTTGATCAATTTAAGGCATCCTTGCTGAATAAAAATATAAATTTCTTAAAAATATCACTACGTGGAAGAAGGATACGTCTTCCCCAAAGATGAGTTGTCTGCAGGTCTCCAGTGGAAGTTCATAGTCTTTTTCCAACACTAAAACACAAAACACAAACACGTGAAACCTCAATAGTGAAAAATAAATATACTAAACTGAATTTGAAACACATTTATTTAATGTTAAGTTTACTACAAATACTTTTACATATTTATGTACTTAATATAAATACCCTGCAATTTTACTTTAGGTATGCTAAACTGGTACACTTAAAGTTTGCAAAACTGAAACAACTAATTTTGTATTTAATGCACTTTAATTGTGCAGAAGTAGTCCAACTAAAGATATACTGAAGTATATTTGATTATGCTAAAGTGGAACTATTGCAAGTATATTTGAAGTACACTTTAAATATCTTGCATTTAAAAAACAATATTATTCAGAGATCACACAATCCTCATCAAAAGTGACATTAAAAAACATTTTAGGCTTAATATTAAGAAATGTGCATTGTGCACAAGTAGTACTCAAAATAAAGTTTAATTATAATTTTATATCAGTAAGTCTCGAGCGATATTTCAGTAAATAAAGTAATAGATTTGAACTATAGTTAGTATGAATCTAATGTATTAGTGGGTCATGTATTATCACATGGTGACCCATTCCAAGTAAATATAAAATTTAGGCCACTGATATGGAGGTTAATGTTGTGAGTGTAAATCATTGTATTATATAACCATATTTTTATACAGTACTAGTATTTATTTACTTTTTAAGGTTTTTAAGGTTTTCCTTCTGCATGAGTACAATTAGATGAATGTATAGCAACACTGCTGGAATTCATCACACTAGCTTAACTTTATAGTAAGTGAAGCTACATAATACTTCCACCTTGTGGCCATTTGTGGTACATTAAGTATGTTTGTTTAACTATTGTGAACAATCACTGTGGTGACAGCTTGTGCTAAATGTGTACATCCAGACCTGAGTTCACCAGGTTCATGAACTGCACAGCATTCACTCTGTCATCCTGGAAAGTGAAAAACATAAAGACATATGTAGAGATGTTTGCTTTCTTCAGTGATTCATCAGATGCCCACAAATCTTTTCCACTCTAGAATGTGACTTACTGATCCAGCTTTTTCATCAAACCACTTCTGCACTCTAAACTGATCCTCTGGTAGGACTGGCTTTGACATTACCATCTGTGGAATTACAAACACATATGTACATAAAGAGAGCAACATAAATATTTAATATCATCATATTTACACACACAGACAGTTGTTTTTCTGTCTCATTTCAGTCAGTAGATGTCTTACCACAGAGTAGTTGTTGGTGCAGGGGAAATCCTGGAACCTGTAAAGCAGATTTGAAACTGTTTTATGGTTAACCGCTGCACAGACATACTGCAAACAGCACTGTGCCACAATCACAACAAAGAACTGATAGAAACTAGATGTTTTTCATTCTTTGTACCCCTGTATGTTGCCGGTTTTGGTGTAAACACGGAGAAAGAACTCCCCCTGCAGGTTGGGCCTGTAGGTGGAGGCTAGGAGGACATAACTGCCAGGCTCTAGGTGCACCTTCCGCCACACGCTCCTAATGCTACGGTACTTTCCAGAGCGAGCAACTGGACTGTTGTTGGAGAAGAACTGCTGGTCCAGAGATCCTGGTTTGTCCTGCAGCTAAAGGTAGAAAAATGTGAAAGTGTGTGCATGTGTATGTATTTCAAAGGTGTGTATTTTAATGCTGCTAGCTGATATTCATTCAGTTGCTTACCTCAAGGGGAACCTGAAAAAGAGAATGAAGAGGTACAGTAAGACAAGAGAGAGAGAGAAAAAAACTTTTTAAATATGCATTAAACAAATAAAAAAAGCTAAATTTACAAAGATATAAATTTAGCTAATTTTTTCTTTGTCCCTCCCACATTAAAATGTATAATGTTTAATATTTAATTATTAAATAATTAGGATTTTATTATTAAAATATTTATATTATTAGCCTTCACACAAAACACAACATATGTGACAGTATTTGTATGTGCCTATATAATATTCCCCAAATATATACACGACACACACACACACACACACACACACACACACACACACACACACACACACACACACACACACACACACACAGTATGTACAGTGTATAGATTTTTTTAAAATGTCTTTGTAAGACGTCTCTTATGCTCTTAAGGCTGCATTTATTCAATCAGTTATACAGTAAAAAAAATAATACTGTGAAGTATTATTACAATATAATTGCATATAAATCTGTTTTCTGTTTCAATATATTTCAAATTGTAATTTAATCCTATGATGGTAAAGCTGAATTTTCAGCAGACATTACTCCAGTCATCAGTCTCATTTGTATTATTATTTTAATTAATTATTATATAGATTTTATAAGATTATGTCATATGCATCACTCTATACACCACAAATGATTCATTTAATGGCTCTGCATCATAAAGTATGAAAATACATTACTGTGACACTCCAGACATATTTTAGACCTGGCTTAAACTGCACCACTCAGTTTAATATAATATGTAATATTTGGCTCTGTCTCTCACCTTGTAGATGTGAAATGCAATGTAGAGAAAGTTGACTTGATCTTTTTGTCTGCGGTATTTCTGGAGAAGCTCCACCAGTACCGTGCACTTCTTCTTTTTCTCGCGCTGTTTCTCAGTCTTGCTCACAGGAGCCACCACAACATCGTCTTCTCCATCTTCTTCCTCCACATCTTCATCCTCTCCATAATCATAATCGTCCACATCTTTCTCAGACAGAACCATCTGGAACTGAGGATTTTTCCAAAAAGATCCTACAGGATTGAATAAGAGGAATAAGTGACTAGGAAGCATGTTAAGGAAGCAGAGGAAGTAGTTACACTGTAAAAATATTTTTAGAGCAAATAAATAATGCTAAAAATTATATTATATAAATAATATACAAACAAACACTTTAGTATAGGGGCCAATTCTCACTATTTACTAGTTGCTTATTAGCATGCATATTACTAGCATATTTGCCTGTTTATTAGTACTTATAAAGCACATATTAATGCCTCATTCTGCATGACCATATTCTACATCCTTAATTCTACCCAATACCTAAACTTAACAACTACCTCATTAACTAATAATAAGCAGCATTTAGCAGACATATTTGTTAACAAACATGCAATTACTGGGGTATCGTCGGCTGCCCCCTGCAGAGCACATTGGGACCCAGGTGCCTTGATGTGAGCTCAATGTCCAGGACGGGGTGCCCGTGTCATCACCTGCCTCCCCTGACATAGAGTCCGGATTCACACTGCACATTTCCACTGTATTAAACAGCCGACAAAAGTCTTCTATTCCAATCCTAAAAAAACATAAACGCTTATGAAGTTTAATCTGAAGGCAGATTTAAAAGGATAGTTCAACCCAAAATTAAAATGTTGTCATCATTTAAATGACAGAATTTTCATTACTATCACTTTAACTAAATGGCCTATTAAGGGATGCGCTGACTGCAGTGGCAGTTATTATTAGTAGTAGTGTTTGCAGTGTTATATAATTCTTGGCATTTAATTGATTCCTGTTTGGCATGTGCTCAACAAAAGCGAGAGACAGAGATAGAGATAGAGATAGAGATGTGTGTGTGTGTGAGGAGATCATTCCCATGATAAAATCAATGGCTCTGTCTACACTGGAAGCACCAGTTGACGACCAGCCTGTTTCTATTTTTAGCGTGCTGCAGAGCCACTTTATTTTCACTATTTGTCTGACATAAAATGATTCTACAAATATTAAGTTTCTGTGCATGTCCCAAGATAAAATTGTGATTGTGTGAGTTATGGAAATGTGTCTGGAAAAATTGTGTACAGTGTACATTTACCTACCAGAATTCTCCATCTTCAACTTTTGCCAACGCAAGTCTGGCCTTCTGAGCATTATCTATAACATCCCAGTCTTTACACCTGCACACACACAAACACAAATGTGCAGTCTTTAGCAGCCCTAAGATGCAGCTCTGGTAAGAAGTGAGCTGCTAAAGTCTTTCTCACTTGTCACTCCAGGGTCCACAGTACTCAACAAAGCCCCAGGGGTTACGCAGCCTCAGCAGTAAGACCTCTTCAGACACTCTCTGGACCTAGACACACACACACACACACACACACACACACACACACACACACACACACACACACACACACAAACAGAGCATGTGAGAACATATGGGGTGTATTTTAGTCTCTCAAGGGCACTAACACGCAGAGATGTTTGCCAAAAGCTATTAAAAATCACTAATTAGATGAATCATTCACTGTCTATCAAATGTCCAGGTCATAATTCGGCCCAAATTTAAAAATAAACAAATAAATCACAATCCAAAAAAAAGTTCCACTTTATTTTAAAGTATCCCTGTAAGTGTAATTATACATGTAGTATAAGTGTATTTATTGTGTAGTGTAGTTATTAAGTGTAATTAAACATTTAAGTACTGAGTAATATTAATTAAGAAGATGTACTACTTACTGTAGGGTTAAGATCAGGAATAGTGTTTTAGTTTAGGATAAGTTGCATGTAATTATGCATAACTGACTGTAGTAAAGAATACTGTAAAATAAAGTACCCCCCCCTCCTCCATTGTTCATGTTTTTGAAATCATGTAAATGTGCGTGTTATATTCATACCTTATCTGTATCAGTGATGGCATATGCATGACCTTTGACAAGACCCTCTGATGTCACAGTGCCAATCTCCTTGACACTCGCAGCCTGTGCACAAAACAAAAGATATGCGTGTTTATTATGTATACAGTCATGTATATTTTATATTGTATATGTCTTTTATGTTCAGCAAGGGCACATATGTTTGATCAAAAAAGCAGTAAAAACAATATTGTGGAATATTACTATAATTTAACCTAACTATTTTCTATTGTAATAAATTTTACAGCATTACTTATTCCATAATTAAATTTATTCTTATATTTTTAACAGCCATTACTCCAGTCTTCAGTGTTACATGATAATTCGGAAACCACTGCTGATATACAATGTTTAAAAAAGTTGTGCTGCAAAAAATATTTTTGTGGAAACAGTGGTGAATAGAGTTCAAACATAGAGTAAGTTCAAACATTTCAACATTTATGTGAAATAGAAATCTTTTGTCATATTCTATACGTCTGTAATATCACTTTTAATTAATTGAATGCATCCTTGCATTAAAATGTTTATTTTAGTAGCATATACTGTATAATAACCCTTAGCAGATCTATACAGGTGGAGCTGGGGAGGTGGAGGGTTTCAGAGGAACTCTGAAAGTGTACTACCAACTGCTCTAGTGAATGCTAACCAGTGATTTAAATATAAAGCAGTAAGCTCATTAGCTGCGTATGCAACATGAATAGTTTGACGCTGTGAATATCATGAGTATGCTTTAGGGACCCATCAGCCATCTAGGGTGTAATCACAGAACTTGCCCAAACATTTAAACTGTAGTGTTCCTGTGTCACTGTGTCTGTGTGAATATGTGTCCATACATGTATGAAGCAGCTAAGCAGGCTGCTCCTAGCCAGGGCAGCAGTGATGGCCCTCCAGAGCATGCGTGGGGGCCGAGAAGACACGGGGAGGGAGTAGGCAATGCCCCCCGTAAAATCCTCCATTCCTTCTGAGATAATTCCCCCTTTCAGACTGCCATAAGAACCAATCAACCTTTGAGAACAGACAGACACACACATATAAAAAATATTACTAAGTGGCTTCTATTGGTTAGATTGATTTCACATGAATTATTCTACATCTATGAAATGCATTTGATTATTTTTCACAACTGGATGTTTTTTCCAAAAATATCAATACTTAATTAACACAAATGAACATTGGCCTTCACGTGAGGGGTGTCACTAATGAACAGTCACACGCCCACACAGTCAAGGACACATATGCTGGAACTGACTTGGCATAAGCTTTCTCCACCAGGGCGCTCCAGAACTCGTTGGTGGTGCGAGAGTAGCTGAAAAGCAGACGGCCCTCTCTCACAGGCAGCCTGTCATCCACTACCACCTCCACCCACTCACCATACTGCCAGAACTGCACCACACACACACACATACAAAGAGACAGAGAGAGAACAGGGTTACATTTGCTCTATACAAGCACTTTTGGGTGTTGATGTACCCCAAAAAGTGGGCTGTTTTACTGTTCTGTATCTGTCACGATTTTGACCAGTACATTTCCTCTGTTTAAAAGGGGTCAATACTTAATGTACATCGTATGAAAATATTTAATAAAAAAATAAATAAAAATAAAAAAAATTAATCAATTAAAAATTAAAAAAGGGGGGAAAAATGGTAAGACTTTTTTTTGTAATAGTCTTTTTTTAAATATATTTTATTTAATTTTATTATTTTTTAAATGTCTCTTATGCCCACCAAAGTTGTTAATTAGACCAGAAATGCAGTAAATATTAACATTTAATATAACAGTTTTCTAATGCAGTATTTAAAAATGTAGTTTATTCTTTTAATAGCATACTAAATTTTTATCAGTCATTACTCCTGTCTTTACTCCTGTCATTACTCCTGTCTTAGTGTCAGATGATCCTTCAGAAATCATTTTAATATGCTGATTTGCTGCTCAAGAATCATTTTTTTTATTAATGTTGAAAACAGTTATGCTGCATAAAATATTTGCGAGAACCTTGACACTGTATATACAATTCTTTTTGATTGTTTGATGGATAGAAAGTTCAACAGAACAGCATTCATTTAAAATAAAATTCTTTTGTAACATTATAAATGTCCACTTTTCATTAATTTAATTCATACTTGCTGAATAAAAGTATTAATTTCTTTCAAAAAACAAAACAAACAATACAATACATATACAATAACATGTACATACACTTCACATATTTCATCTGTATAGTATGTTCATAGTACACCTATCTGTATATCATGCTGATAGTATTTAAAATCTGTAAATTTTGTCCATAATACTTATCTGTATAGTTATTGTACATATTGTAGACCTTGTATATTCTGTACTTACTGCTTATTGCACTTCTGGTTAGATGCTAACTGCATTTCGTTGCCTTGTACCTTACATGTGCAGTGACAATAAAGTTGAATCTAATCTAATCTAAATCTAATATTTACCCAAACTTCTGAATGATAGTGCACTTAAAAGGTACAGCAGCAAAAACGGTGGAAAATAGTTATGGAAAACTAAATGCTGACTGTTTTGGTGTAAAACACGTTCATATATATTATTAAAGTAATAAAAACTGTATGAATGACCCCTTAAATGTGAAGTTGAAAGACTACGTGATGTTAGACAGGCAGGTATGGACCTGTTGGCCTGCAGGTAGCTCCATGTGTCTGTGTCCATGTCCTTGGGCTACATTAACAAGTCTAAACATTTCAGGAATCGTCCACCAAACAGTCTTCTCATTTCTCTCCTGTCACTCAGTTTTTGATGTGTCTTCTTTCTTTCCTGTCCTCTCTAACCCTCCTGGATCAGGTCAAGTCATGTTGTGCATAGCTGTTTTGCCTCTGAATGTAATACTATATCAGGCAGAAGGTAATAATATGATGAGAACGCCATAACAATTACATAACGCTGAGCAACTTTCCATAAGAGCTCTGCAGTGCTAATATGTTTTGATTGTTTAATTAACTGTGCTGTTATCTCACAAGTTTACCCTCAGTTTACAACCACGCACACAACAGCACATAAGCCACGAGAGCTGTGGTGGCTTGTTTTATTGCATGCTTTGTCAAGGTGAACTCTTTGAAACAAATAGCACTGCAGCAATAATTACACACGCAGTGGTTCATTCATCACTTTGTGCTTCAGAAAAATAAACCCTGAGGAACAGGCGAGTGAAATGTGTAGTTTATTTATCATATATACCACATATTTAGAAAGGGCTCATTATATACGAAAAAAGCCTGTAATTGAGAAGAGGAAGGTGATAGAACTCATTTAAAAGGATAGTTCATTCAGTAATAACTGTCAGTAATTTTACGAACACAATTTGTCTTTTGTCACCGTTAGCCACTATCAAAACACTAGGTGAGATTCCCCCCAAACCCCCCCTGTAATTTGCCCTCTGTATATACTTGTGATGTGATTGACAGGATAAGATGAACAAACTCCACCCACCTTCACTTCTTTCAGTAAATCGGTTTACTTTCATGTTGCCTTGAGCCTCACAGTGGGCCTCTTTTTTTTCAGGCTACCACTATAAACACAGCTTTCTTTTTTAAGTGTGTGTCTCTCTCTCTAGTGGTTCCTGCTTAATTACAAGGCCGACAGGATTCCTGAGGGGTGGACAAAATAAAGACTATTCTGGTCTTATCTGATTTTTTCTTATCAGTAATTGTGGAAACTGTGTGGGCAAGCACTGATACATGAGAGTTTGCAAGCATAGGATCATTTTAAGAGGTGTGGTCATTCCAAACTTTGGATTTAATTGACCAGCATGGTTCTAATCAGATCATTAGTGGACCAAGTGAATAGTAGCTAGAGGGTAAAGCTGATTTTGAAGGGTTCTGCAACAAATACACAACACGGGAACAAACAGAAATGCAATGTTCCTTCTCTGTGAATGAAAAACAGTCAACTGAATTATGATCATTTTGCCAATGTGGTGCGTGTTTAAAGGGGGAGGGGCATGCAGATGTACATGTCATCGGGACAAAAGGAAGATGACGTGAGCTGTTTCTGGAAAAAGCCTCAGCTGTTAGGGATGGTAAGGTCAAAGAAGACTGATTCTAATTAGCATTCCCTTCGACGTATTACATCTCCAGCTAGAGGTAAATCCAGACACATAATTACACAGAAGACATTCAAACAAGGTTATAAATTCTGGATGGATTCGACTCACTCACAGACCCCCACTTGGACTATAAAAATAGACCCCTTTATGTTAAATTTATGAATTCTTTTATGCTTTCCCTATGCATCCTTTATTTACTAATTTCAGTTGAATTTAAGATTGAATAGCAATTGTGGATGAAAAACATGACGTATTGTATTACTTCTAAAGAATAACCTCATAAATTGTCTTGTAACTGTTGTTTTTAATCTAGGTTTCCTGTTCCCCCTTACCCTAAAACGAAAGATGCCAGCATAGGATTCACTCAGGCTTTGTCCAGATGGAACCACTTTCACAAACAGTTGCGGGTGCATGGTAAGACAGGACAGGGCCGCCAACAGCCAGCAGTTACCTATAGCAAGACACAGGGACAGGCTGTGTTACACAACACATCAATTACACCAATATTTATGACATATGACCACAGCCTCAAATGCAAAGTGGAAATTCCAGCTTTGAAGAAGCAGGAGACGTGCGGTCTGTCTCCCGCACAGTGACATTCCCCTGTAACAGGTAACAGCTGTTCGTTTGCCCCGTGTGGGGGAAACAGAAATGGAACACTTCATAAAAAACATACTTAACACAGCAGCTCCCATAGGAATGACACCAAAAAGAGCTCTACAATGGAGTGCGTCCAATTAATCTTCAAACCGCAAGCAAACGGGCTGGATATGTTGATGTGGAAAGCCACTTGAAAACAAATAATTAAAATTTCTGCTTGAAGTGCTAAGAATGAGGCATTATTGGGCAGATTTCCATTCAAATTAGATTATTTACATGTGCTGTGTAGATTATTTAGTGATGCGTTGCGACGTTCATATATTATTTAGAGAGGCCATCCAAATCCTGAGTGGCAAATGCACACTTCATGATTTAAGCAAAGATCTGCCTGCTTTGATGCAAGAGGCCCACAGTTCTTTGCATGTGCGTTTTACAACTCAGAAAAGTCAGAAATGTTGGATTTCGCAATAAATGACAGCCAGATGTTGCCATGATAAAGATATTGTTTGGTATTTCCACTCAAGTATCTAGGGATACCCCTTAAATTGCATTGTATCCTTGAGGGATACAAAAAGGGAGTCAGCCCTTTCCGGAAAATTAATTATAAATTACCATTTAAAGATCATGTGTGGACAGGACCTTTTGAGAAATACTGGTAAATCAGTTTTTGCAGTTTGTTGGAATGAGAAGTTGTGGCATTACCAGTAAATTACTGTTTTGATGCTTTATGTGAACAAAGCACAAGAATATTTGTATGATGTAACAAGTCTGCATTAGTCCAGTCATAAAGTTCTAACTCTGCGAAAGATGGGAACGCAATAGTTAAATGTTTATGTTTACATAAAAAAAAAAAAAAATTAAAAAAATATATATATATATATATATATATATATATATATATATATATATAAAAAGGAAAAGCAGCAGTGTGGAATGCAAAAACGTGTTGGGCGGCCAGTCATACAGAATGCATTTTGTTTAAATACTTGAGATGGAAGGTCTCTGAGACGAACATGTTTGTGTGCGTTTCAGCATTCCTTGTATTCCTTGTATTAATTAAAATTAAAGCGCTTTTGTGCAGATTCAGAGGATGGTGCAGCATTTAAAGGTCATTTCCAAAATCCGTTTCCATTTTGGTGTGGATGACATCTTAATTGTAATAGAAGCCATTTTCAAAATTTACAAAGGTTGGTTAATAAGTGAGTTGGACTAATTTCTGAGAAAATAAATTTTACTATGTAATATGCTTTGGATAAAAGCATCTGCCAAATATGTAAATGTTTATATATTTTATATGTTACTTGGGGAACAAAAAAACTGTAAATGAAAAAACTGAAAATGAAATAAATATTTAGAAAAAAAAGAGAGAAAGAAATTATTGTATCTTATTTTTTTCATTGATGTATTTGATATTAGTAATGATTATTTATTTATTTTTTTTGGTATATATACTGCACCTTTTAGGGGTTATTTAGATTCTGACAGACACAGGTTTTGCTATGGTGCATGCATCAAAATGCATGGTAAATGTGATTCTGGAGCACAAAACCAGTCATAAGTCGCACTGTTCTATTTGTAGCAATAGCCAACAATACATTATATGGGTCAAAATTATGGATTTTTCTTTTATGCCAAAGATCATTAGGATATTAATTAAGATCATGTTCCATAAAGATATTTTGTTAATTACCTACAGTAAATATCAAAACTTAATTTTTGATTAGTAATATGCATTGCTAAGGACTTCATTTGGACAACTTTGAAGGCGATTTTCTCAATATATTAGATTACAGATTTAAAAAAATTTGTATCTCGGCCAAATATTGTCCTATCCTAACAAATCATACATCAGTGGAAAGCTTATTTATTCATAAGATATGATGTATACATCTCAATTTAAAAAAAATTGACACTTATTACTGGTTTTGTGGTCCAGGTTCAAACACTGAACTCATTCGGCATTCATTTATTTTTTTATTGGATTTAAAGTGCAATTTGTACAAATTGGGGAACATAGATCAGAGTGTTTAGATATCACATGTGGAGTCCCACAGGGGTCGATATTGGGTCCAATTTTATTTATATTGTATATAAATGACATATGTAGGGTGACAAATCTCTAAAAAATTTGTGATTTTTGCTGATGATACTAATATTTTCTGTGCAAATAAATTATCGATAAATTTAGATAAAAACTAAATTTATGCTGTTTTGAAACTGTAAAACTGATACACAAGAAAAAATAATGATTAATAATGTTTAAATAGAAAGAGTATATGAAAATAAATTTCTAGGGGTGATTCTTGATTACAAAATCTGTTGGAAACCCCACATTAAACATGCGAGAGCAAAAGTAGCACAGAGTATTGGAGTAATTGTGAAAGCAAGGCATGTATTGAATGAGAAAGCACTTTATATTCTGTATAGTCCACTTGTATTGCCATATTTAAATTAGCAATTAGGATAGTAAATAAAGTAGAATATTATGAGCATACTAATTTATTGTCATTTAAATCTCATACTTTAAAGTTTAATGATCTGGTAGATTTTAAAACTGCACAAATAGTTTATAAAGCAAAAAATAAACAGCTGCCTAGAAATATACAACAATTATTCACAGATAGACAGGGGTTTTATAATTTGAGAGGGGCTTTAAATATGAGACAAAACTCAAAAGTATGTGTATTTCGATTTGTGGGGTGATATCATGGAATAGATTAAACAGATATATCAAAGAAAGTGTTAATATGTTGCAATTTAAAAGAAGGTATAAAAGATTTATTTTTGATAAATACAGAAGTGGGGGGTGAGAGTGTGAATTTCAACGTTGTTAATGCTGCTTGATTTTGTTTCTGTTTTTCTTCTTTATCTTAATAGATAGATAAAATAGGATGTAATTTGGAGTAGTATTTCTGTATTATTCAAAAAGTCTGATTTATTATGGCTGATATTTATTACTTATTATTAATTATTACTTGAAGGTAAGAATTAAAAAGCTTAGGGCTTCTACCTACCCTTTTTTATTTCAAACAGGTTGAATATATGTAAAAGAAAGGGGAAAAGAAAAAAATGATTTGTTTTTTTGTTTTTTTTTGTTTTGTTTTTTTATTGGTACTCATTTGTATTTTTTTTTTTCTTTTGTATTTTTAATTGTTCGAAACAGAAATGAATAAAGAAATTAAATGAAATACATTTATTTCTGTAACAAAGACATTTCACATTTCATTGACTTTTATTGAATTATGATTTTACTTTATACCTCGTTGATATGAGTAGAAAAGGTGCACATTTCTGGTCTGGTGTTGATAAAGGGGTACTTTACCCTTTCTCATGGGACTTTTTGTGGGTATGTAAGACAAAAAAAGGTTGGGAAACACTTAACTATAGAATACAGCTGCGCATGTAAACGCTGAATATCTCGCCAACACTCCACGTCAAAGAAAACACTTTCCATCAACACCAAATCAACGCCATATGTAGAAAGGAAGCGAGAGGGGTAAGGCAAAACAATAAAACAATACCCGCTGTGCACAAAAATGTGGGTGGAAATGGGGGGCGGGAGAGGGAGGGGTGTACAGATGATGCCAATCCATCCTTTCACTCGCTCTTTCTTCCCTCTGCTTTCATCCCTCCCTGTCTCTAGTTCATTTGTCATGTTTTTGATGTGAGTGGCCTGCAGCGGCTCCATGTTGGATCTCTCAGCAGAGGCTCTGCAGGAGGCTCTGAGATCAGCGCAGTGTCTCGAGGCTACAGGGGCAGAATTGGGATAGTACATTAAGCATGATGAGGAAGATCTGGGTGGAAGAGGATGGGGGGGAGGGCATCTGCATGATAAGGAGAGGAAGAGTGGGAGCGTTGCCAAAGACGGATATTTCACTGATAGCGCTCATGCCTTGAGGGTGCTTTCGGGTGATTTGGTTACTGAGAAGTGCAGTAAGGCGTTATCCCATTATCCTGGCATAAAATATGAACAACCGTGCACTAACACGGGTGTACACTCACCCAGCTGGCCCTGGCAGATATCGGTGGTGCCCATGGTGCCCTCAACAAAGACAGCATTACTTGTGATTTCCTGAAGAGGGGGAGAGGTGGGGAAGCAAGATGGGTGTGAGCCAAAAACAATTTGCAAGTACATGTGATGAGCTGATGAGGACATCTGAAAACACATGCAAGAACTATACAGGTTCAGGGTCGGTCTGTCTTAAAGGAATATATCACCAAGAAAATTAAAATTCTTTCATCATTTACTCGCCCTCTTGTCATTCTAAATCTGTATGCATTTCTGTCTTCTGTGGAACACAAAAGAGGATATTTGGAAGAATATCTAAACTGTTTCAGTTCCCATTCACTTGGAACCAAAACTGTTTAGTTGCCAACATTCTTCAAAATATCTTCTTTTGTGTTCAGCATCCGAGAGAAATTCATACAGGTTTGGAATGGCATGAGGGTGAGTCAATTATGACAGGATCTTCATTTTTGAATATTATTAAACAAATTAAAAACATATCTCAATTATTGACTGATTTTGAGAAAATCCTTTTTGTGTTAATGTATAGGCTTAGGCTATATATTTTTTGTTTTCCTCCAGTTTCATTTTCTGTTTAATGTAATTTTACTTGCTTCAGTGTTTTCTAGTGATATTCTTCAACTGTAATTAAATCAAAAAAGAATCATCAAAAAGTGGTGGAAAAGTACAATGCAGGTTGTAATTAGGATTTCACCATATACATTTAAGGTTTTTAATTTTAGTGGCTTGATTTTTCCCCCTTCAGTTCAATGTAAAGTCATTTTACCTTACATCACCTTAAATGACTTCACCGGTGTTCAATGAAAATGCTTGCTTTCTACTTCACTTTCTGATGTTTCTTTTAACTTATTGTCAAATATTGTCAAAATGACTGTTGATAAATGTTATTATACATTGTTACAAATTAAATTTGCTGTAAAATCAAGGCTAAACATATTCTTTCTGGGAAAAAACAATCCATTTGTACCTTAATTATGCTGATAATAAAAAAAGACTATTGTCATAGTAGTAATTAACCTAACTTTTGTTTAAATTAAGTTACCTTTGGGCGCAGCCACTTCACTCCCTTTTTAGGATCAGGATCCACTGGAATACCGAGGGAGCTTTGGTTCGCTGCAAACACCGTGTCAGAGAACAGAGCAGCAGTTTTGAGGCACTTCTGCAGCAGGGCGTCATAGTCTTGATCTTTGAACTTCACCGGATTGTCAATGGGGCCTAACTCAGACATCTCTTCAAATCAGCAGAGAGGATCAGATGCGATACTGTCACAGGCTGTGCTAAAGTTTCTGAACTTTAGAAAGGTTTGGAGCAGCAGCACAACCCATCCTATTCCCACCCTCTCAACTTTACTGCCCCTGGGAGGCGTAGAAACTTGAGACGTATGCTAATGTACGAGTAGCTTCAGTAGCTTGGCCACCTGGATTGATACTTGATGTAAATTAGTCTTGCTGCTTATATATAGATAATTTGTCTGTTATTAGCAAACGTATCGCTTCGCTACCACAACAGTCACTGTTGAATATTTTGGGACATATATATATATATATATATATATATATATATATATATATATATATATATATATATATATATATATATATATATATATATATATATATATATATAAATCTGAAATATATTCACCGGGGAATTTAAATTCTACAAAATGAACATCTGTTATAACTATAGCCTATATGTGTGTGTGTGCGTGCGTGTACCTACTTAACCACATTTTGGGGACAAATTTGTACCCAAAAGTGAGCAAAACCTGACAAAAACCTCCATTTGGGGACTTCCTCGTTTATAAAACTGGTATAAAATAAAATAAACAAAGTTTTGAAATTGTAAAAAGGGTAGAGGTAGGGGTAGGGGTGGGTTTAGGTTAAAAAGTGTATAACTATCTGTATATTAAAACAATAGAAGTCTATGTGATGTCCCCATTTAGAAAGCTAGGTAAACGTGTGTGTGCGCGTGCGTATGTGTGTGAAATAACACTTTCACCACTAGATGGCACTGTAAGCCACCACCTCAGTTTCACAGTTCCAGTTCTCAGCTGTGGATTGTCATTCTAAATGAACACATTAATGCCAATTTCTTACCAGATATGTTTTACTCACTGAATAATCTAGTTAAACGACACCCTTCTATAAAAAAGCACAGCATGGTCAAATTGCTCATTGCTTGCACATATTATCCATTACAAAGTAGATTAAACAATAATGTAATGATTATATATATATATATATATATATATATATATATATATATATATATATATATATATATATATATATATATCAGTTTTACTTCGTTTTATTTAATGTTTTAAATTTTTTATAACACGGTTTTGACAGACAGTAATAGCCTATTGTACCGAGCAACCTCGCTCCAGTCAGTCAGGTGAGTTTAAGAGATAGCCTAACTAAGAAAATATTTATTAATTACCACAATGCTTATTTCTGGGTATAAATTTAGTCATAAATTCAAAATTATTAATAAAAATATTTTATTTAGTCATTCTGACCGCTCTGTCCGACGCCATTTTTCATCTTTCCACTAACTGTCAAACCAAATAGAAACTTTCAAACTCACACTATTTTTTTTTTATATATATATACTGTTTATATATATATATATATATATATATATATATATATATATATATATATATATATATATATATATATATATATATATATCAGGTGATATATATATATATATATATATATATATGTATATATATAGGCCTATATATATATATCACCTGACCTCAAAATTTTGGCTTACTTTCACTAGCTGCCCACGCTTTGCTAAAGACATTCAGACAAGCTCACAGGGACTAAATAAACACGGCTCATAATGAGGCGGATGTGAACAATCGCTCACGATTAACTCTGTTATTGATGCCCATGTTCTATATGGTCTTTCAGTTAGAGAGGATTATGTCGTAACGACAAAGGTCGCTGACCCGCCCAGAACATTATCACACTCCCCGCACGTCCACGACCCCTACTGCTCCCGCAACCCAAACCCAGAGCCTGTCTGCTCACAGGCATCAATTAACACCAGTCGGTTCCCAGGCACTGCTGCGGTGCCCAATGCAAGGATGCATTAGAATGGGATGAAAGAAGTTCAGGAGGTCAAGAACAGAAAGACAATTACTCTGTATCTTGCTATTTAACTATCCTGCCTCAATGTGTCGCTTACTATCAGTATTTACTCTGTTTAACCATCTCTAACTCTATACATTTGTGTCTACTCTCTCTCTCTATTATTTAAACACATACATATGTAGAAAGAACTCAGTCACACAATGCACTCAGTGATTAATAGAAACATCTTATTTCCATCTACTCTTCTTTCCTTCTTTTCCTAGTCTATGTTCTTAGATGCTGCATTCTGTGCAAGAAACTGAAAAGGTGTTATTTTGTGAGGGGCGAAGGACAAGTCAGTTAACTCATATAAGTAGGGTCGATCCCTCAGGGCAGGTCACAGCATTGTGAACCTGACAACGAGACCTGCAAGCTCTTCTTTGCAGTAAAGGCTAGTTCAACCGGTCTGTCTGTCCAGTGTCAGACGGCTGTTTTGACCTGTATCTCGCTCACCCCCCCCCCCCATTTTCTCGATATCACATACAGCTTGTTTGGGAGGTTATGAAGGAGTGGCATAGAATTATTGTGTGTGTGTTTATGTGTGTGTGTGAGGATGTATGTGGGAAGGCAGAGGTGTTGCACAGGTTTCCTGTCACCAAATTTGTGCCAGGGCTAGAATTATGTGAAGTCTTACCACAGTTTACAAGTCAGTTTCTATATATAGCTAATTTACCATTCAAAAATGAATACTTTTATTCTGCATGGAAGCATTTAGTTTATCAAAAGAGATAGTAAAGACACATGTATGTATTTTACAATATAAGAAATGCATTTTATGTTCACTAAGACTGCATTTATTTGGCCAGAAATACAGTATATTTGATGAGAAATGTAATATTTAAAATCTGATTCTATCATTTGATCGTTACTGTTTCTTGTTTAACAGAACAGTTCACCCAAAAATTGACTAATCTGTCAATTCATATTCAGATTTAAAAATGGTGCATTTCGCCAGGTGTGATGTTGGCAGCCAAACACCACAGATTTTCATAACGGAATTTTTAGGAATAACACAGTAATAAATTAGTTTTACATATATTAAAATAGAAAAGAGTTATTTCAGTTACTTCTTTTTATTTATTTATTTGTTTATTTTTTTACTGTATTTCTGATCAAATAATGCAGACTTGGCGAGTATAAAATACTTCTGGGACATAAAAATCCTAAATTCTAGATTAAAGAGATATTTCAACAACAACAACAACAAAAGTATAATTTCATTTTCAGGTTCAAAAATCTGAGTTCATCTCATTTGCTGTTGGGAGCCAAACACCACTGATTTTCAAGAATTTTCTGTTCTCTTTTTTTGTTATATTTTTCAATGATATATTTAAAAAAGTCTCCACTGCAAATATAATATCATACTAGTTCATGATAATCACTACATTTTTGAGTAAACTGTTCCTTTAAAATCCTTTTTCTTCAAACTGCTGAACCTGTTTTGTTGAAAAATCATTGTGGATTTGCTTGGAAATTATCACAATGAAAGAAAATATGAAATGCCAAACCCCAGCTGCTGGGAATGTTCTGGAGTGTCAGTCGTAACAGGATTATCACCTTGTTTTTTGTGGTGAGATGGGTCATGTTTAAACCTGTATTTGTGGCTGCTCCAGCCATGGCACTGTGGAATTGTCACAGACTGTATGTGGACAGCTGGACCGTTGTCTTCCTCTCTCAAACAAGGCCACTAAAACATTGCTGCGGCAGGGGGGTTAATTTTAGGGTTCAGGTTTCTCTCTGTGGTCTTTGCGGAGGAAAGGAGGGATGTTACCACAAGGAGGAGGAGGAGGAGGAGGAGGATGGTATTGGATGCAGGTTTGGGAACAAGAATAAAGAAGCACTAGAGAGCTTTTCTGTGGTTTATCTTGTTCACACAACCTTTCTTTGCCCATTCCCTCCCTCGTTTCCCTCCATCTCACTGATACTATCACACCAGAAATGGTCCTGTGGGAAGAAAGGTGTGGAATTCAGTAGTATTTTGAGGAATAAATTTGCTTTTAAAATAATTAGTAAAAATAATACCATACGTTCTGTCTTTATTAAGCTTGGCCTGCAGTGCATAGGTCTCTATTATTATTGCACATAAAGGTCTGTACACGTGCAACCCTCCTAATAATGCAATGCTATGCAACTATTTAATTGTCTACAGATGTGCATCTGATATGATCTACTATTCGTAAATCTACCAGCCTGCCAATCACCAACCGTCTCACTATTCACATCAGGTTTCATGAGAACCGGTTTTGTATCTTTTGATCTCGCCATGAAGGAAAGTGATTGCAGGCACTTTGGAAACAGCAGCAGTTAGAGCAGGGGACCTAGACCTCTAGGGAGTGTGCTAAGTTACTGCAGGGGGACTGCAAATTATTGTTTGATCTAAAAAAAAAAATTACAACATGATGAAAAGACTTCATTGAGGTTAAAAGGTTTTGCTAAATGTTGTTGTTTCTCCTACAATGTATTTTTAAAAGTATTTAAATATTTTATAAATAAAAATATAAGGAATTAAAATAAATAAATAAATGTACCCTTTCCCTAATACAGGTGATAAATCAATGCACTAAAACATAGTTTTGCAATTTCATCACAAATCAGTAAATAAGAAAGAAAGAAAGAATGAATGAACACTTTCCCTAAACAATTCATTTTATAATTTACTATGGATAAAAATATCCAGTTTATTGATAAAGAATATTATATTAATGTATATGCAGTATAAGCATCATAACTCAAATGTAAAACGATTATAAACAAAAATATGATTTTTTTTTATCTTACATTAATCAATAACCGGTGATAAATCATTATGGATAAAAAATATAATTTTTATACATACGCAACCTCATAACACAAATGTAAAAAATAAATAAATAAATAAAAACTATAAAAAAGTGATTTTTTTTTTTACCCTAATCAATGCAGGTGATATATCAATATCTATATTAACGTATTAAAATATTATTTTTAATGCATAAGCAATTTAATCAACATAACACAATATGTGAACACATATGGTACTATATGAATGCTAAAAGACAATCGGTTTTATACAATATAACAGGGGCCCCCTACTCTGTCTCTCTGTTCAAAAGGGTCCTTGGCCTGATTTAGAGGTTTCTGTCAATGTCCCGAGAGCTTTGGAAAGACATTGAATGTCTTGAGAGCATTGTAAAGACATTCATAATGAACAGGGTTAAATGCGTTCAGACATTTCCCACTCTGAGAAGACGTGCAGGTTAAGATGTAGGTTTGAGACCCCAAAACCACAAACTTTCCCTTTTCACCCTAGGTAGCGGTGCTACGTAAGTGGGGTATTTACTGTGGTCTGTGCTCGAACTCAAAACACATCTCAAACCCACACGCACCTGCAGGTTTGCTCGGTCAGTTACCCGTCACCACTCGCTGATAGGAATGCATCATTGTGATTGGTCAGTACAGATAAACACGGGCCAGTCCTAGCTCAGAAGGGTGACGTGTTTGAGAAAGGTGCAGAGAGGCGGCCCAGAAGAGACAAAGGGCACCTGGGAATGTTTTCGTCCGCCAGAAGCCATCTTAACTCGGAGAAGCTCGTGTTACATTATGTAATTGGGCCTGTGCGGCCACCAAATGGTGCGTGGCTGGGGTGGGTGTAGAAGGTTTTGATAGAGGAGAAGCAATGCAGGTCCCAGGGCGATCACCTGTGATTCAGAGAATGGGGAATTTTTGCACAACTCCCGGAGTTGTAAATGACGTTTCAGACTGCTCCATCATGCTTCAATATCTTTCTCCCGTTCTCCAAAATGGTGATAATTGGAGATGGGGTGAGAGCTACATATGGTCCCTTCAATTCAACCTCCCCCAGCCCAGGCTGAAAGCTCATTAAAAAGGTTGCTTGTTAATGAGCTATAGGGATCACGGAGCATCCTACTCATTAGAGGGGCCAGAGATACCGGCGTGAAGGTTTTGTCCCATTACAAAAGAAGAGAGCTGTTAAGACAACTCTGCTTCCCTCGGGTTTCTCAACACCCCATTTCATTTCTCTCCAGCTTTGTCTTCATCATCTCTCCAGATGAAAAATCACATTTTTTTTTAGACACGTAATCTACCTGACAATCTCATTTATTCCATCTAACCCTATACTTTGAAGGCCAATCTGAATGACCCAGCGGTTAAGTCAGATATGACTGTACTACTAACGGACGATGACTCAACAATAGCCGTTAGAGGAGGGTGGTTTATCTGTGCAAATACTGGTGAAATCGTGATGCGATCTGAGACATGTAGCAGCAGGTTCGCCTTCACCATTTGTACCGTCACACTTTCTGGTTCTCACATACTCATCATACTAACACACACACACACACACACAACACACCACACCACACCACAACACAACACAACACAACACACAACACAACACAACACACAACACCACACTCTGAGTGTGCCTGTGTCTTTTAATTATAATACAAATAAGCATGGAAATACAAAATACACAGCAAAGTTGTGGGCTACGCAGGGAATTCTGGGAGATATCACATAAGACATGACATTTCAATCAACAGAAATTATAATAACAATATACAGAGGACAAAAAGAGCTTTGTTTTTCGCTGCTCCCTGAAGAAACGGACAACTGGATGTCCAACTATTTTCACATTTGTTAATACAAAAAAATGCTTATTACATTTGAATATTTATTCTACCATATTTTTTTTTACCATACAAACATAAACTGTAACGTAACAGTTCCCTGACATTGATAATCATGTAAAAATGTAACAAAGCAAACATTCCCTGTATAGATTTATCACATATCTGGTCTCTAAGTCTCTCACACATACACAAGTGCTCTCTCAATGGGTCCACCTTTCAAGAGGGTCAGTGCTGTCGTTTCCTACCCAGTCTTTCGTCAGAAATGGGGCTTTTCAGTCGCACGACCACAAAAAAAACAACAAAAAAAAACCTTATAGCATTTCTATGTGCTTGGCAGTAAAACAACAGTCTGTAAACAGACTAGACAGGCTCACAGAATACAAGGAAAATGAATTTCTTGTGCAGTATAGAGGCTATAATAACAATTATGTGATACATTTTTGTGGAATGTGTTACAAAATGTCAGCACAAACTAAAATATATATTTATACATTGACATTCTAAATGACAAACAAAATGGCAAACAAATGCTCTTTAACAGTAATAAGTGACAGTGAACATGTATTGCCACAGACCCAATCAGTCCTATTTAATATACAGTATCAAAAAAGGAAACAACCCTGTAAGATAGAAAACATAAGCTCAATTCTGTCTACTGCTATACCGTCTATTAACTTGACCAGGAGTGTACAATCCTGCTCTTGGAGGGTCAATCTCTTGCAGAGTTTGGCTCGACCTATTCTGCCTAAAAGTTCCAGTAAAGGTCCTGAAGACTTTGATTAGTTGTTTCAGGTGTGTTTGATTGATTGGAGTTGGAGCAAAACTCTGCAGGACAGTGTCCCTCCAGCGGCAGGACCGTACACCCCTGATGTAGACCACCTCCCATTTTTGATTTTTATGAACCATGAACCTTTAAGGCTCTGCGGTAGAGTGCCACAACAGTGTAATCCCACTTCATAACTGCATTATAGAATTCAAAATCACATTGGTAGATCACCAGATCAGGCTGCTCAGTCTTTCTGTGCGATTGTCTTTTGGGCTCCAAAAAAGGTGACTTGCAACCATTTCCATATACTCTCTGACTGCTCTACTAGTTGCAAATCTGGGTTCCAAGTGCCTTGACGATGATGAAGAGTTCAGAAGTCCTCCAATATTGCATGACAGGATTTAACAGTAGGCACTTGTACTGATATGAGAATCTATCAAGCCTCGGACAGTATCAGCGTCTCTAAGTACTGTGGTGAAATTTTGATAAGATGCGCATACTGGGTTGTGGGCAGAAGACCATTAAGCTTGGTGGTTTTGGTCATGATCAGTCATATGCTATGTTTATACTGTGGTTTGACCTAATGCCACAGTGCTGCCAGTTTCCTCAAAGGTAGGTGGCTCATCAGCGCTGACCCTCATCTCAGGGTCCTCCTCTCTGAGCTGCTCTGATAGGTCCGCATTGGATTCTGTGAGCATTGTGATGGGAGCTCCTGATTGATCACTGACAGACTCGTCCTCCAATTGGATGTTGAGGCCGTTGTAATCAGTAAGCGGGCCCTGGCTGTAGGCGCCGGCACTGGCGTGTGTGAGTCCATGGACCTTCTTGAGGTGTTTCTCCAGCGTGGCATAGACGGTGAACGGAACGGAGCATAGCTGGCACTGAAAAGCAGCACGTGTCCCACGGGCGCCGTGTGTTTTCATGTGGCGTGTGAGTTTGCTGCTTTGCGCGCAGGCGTAGCTGCAGAGACCGCAGCGGTATGGTCTTTCACCCGTGTGGCTGCGCCGGTGGACCGTCAGGTTGCTGCTGTTGCGGAAACACTTTCCGCAGAACTCACAAGCCTCTTCTTTTTTCTTCTTGCCCCCTCCGCTGGTAACCTGCCTCCTTTCGTTCTCCCGCTGCCAGTCCTGAAGCATCTCGACAGCCTCCACCTCACACTCCCATTCGCCTTGAGGATGATCTTCCCGTTCTGGACGCTTTGGTGTGCAGTTGCCGCTGGCGATCCCACTCTCACCACTTCCACCTGTATCTCCGCTCTCCAGAGAGCCTTCTGAGGGGCTGCCACAGGGAGATGGCTGCTGCGGTTCACCTTGAACCTCCTCATCGGCTTCTCTAGGAGCTTGGTAGTAGCGCAGCAGATTGCGATTGGACTGCGAAGACGTCAAGATCAGGGTAGTACCTCCTGGAGGCTTCCCAGCCTCCGTACTTGCTCCGTGTACAGTGGAAATATCATTATCTCCCTGTCCAGCAAGTCTTCTGTCCTCATCTGCACTGGCAGAGTTGGGATCAGTTTCCTGTGCAGCGGCAGGGCGGCGGTGACTCCTCATGTGTCGTGCCAGTTCGCCACTCTGGGAGAATGTGAGCTGGCACACGCCGCAGTGGTAGGGCCTATCGCAGGCATGTGTGCGGCGGTGGGCGGACAAGCTGCGCATAGATTGAAAACCCTGGCCGCACAACTCGCAGGAGAA